>NW_024423343.1:96053516-96210378 GCF_017311325.1 Ursus maritimus | reverse complement strand
GTGAATGATCTTATTCTCCAATGAGAGGCTTCTCTTGAAGCTCAAATTGCTAGATATGGAAAGAACATCTGTCCCCCTGGTCCAGCTCTTTGCATTTAAAGCCATCATGCAGACTGGTAGAGGAAAAAATAAAACAGGTACTCTATGGCTATTTGAGTTAAATTAGAGCTTAGCTTCAAAAGATCAAGAACAAATTGACAGACTGAGACAATGCAGGACAGTGTTGAGGGAAAAGGAAGAAGCTCTTAACATCTCAATAGCCAAATGCCATAAAGAAAGAGTGGTGCTTTTTGTTGGCTTATTTCCCCCTCAGAGACTGCAAGTGCTTAGAAAACACTGTAAAATGGAAATAGGCTTCTTTGTTCTTATCATTTGGGGAATGATCATGTGGACTTTTACTGTAATATTTACGCTGGCTGCAACAGAGAAAGGGAAAAAAAAAAGTCCAAGGTACAGTATGGGAGAGGAGGGCATTTGAGGGCATGTTTAAAAAGAAACTTCCAGATGTCATGGTCAATCTTGGCAGAGCTCTGCTCCTCCAGCCTATAGCAAAACCATTGACACCCAACATACCAGGGACCATCAAAGATCGCAGCTTTGTTATTCATCCATTTTTGTTCCAGGCTTTTGATGACTCTACTGGCACTGGCACTGGGTATTTCCACCATGCCTAGACTCATAGTTGCATTAGTCTTATTCCAAAATATTGAACTCAGATTGCAAAGTCCATGTTAACACCATCGTTTACAATATTTTCAAAAATTTCTAAGACTTCACATTCTTAGGATCTAGGTCTTTTAAAAAAAAAAAAGATTTTCTTTATTTATTTGAGAGAGAGTGACAACAAGTGGCGGGGGGCAGAGGAAGAGGGAGAAGCAGACTCCCCACTGAGCAGGAAGCCTGGATTTGAGGCTCAATCCCAGCACCCCGCGATCATGATCTGAGCTGTAGGCAGATGCTCAACCGACTGAGACACCCAAGTGCCGCAGGATCTAGGTCTTTAGTGTTCACAGACTTCTTCCTATTCTAACAAAATGGCTGGTTATTGGTTTATTACTAGCCACACCTTGGGCCATGAACCTTCAGCTGTCCTCAATAATTCATTTTTGCAAGTCAGGTTCTCTTGTTCTGTTGGTCACCGGTCTGCAGAGCCACCACCTCACTCATGCTGGCTGAGTGCTGTCTTCACGTGCTCCTTGAATATCTGTTGTGTGATTATATAAATCTTGATGAAAAGCCTCAGAAGGTCTGATTGGCAAATAAAACTGGAAATTTAGTAGGCCAAAAAGACATGTCTCTGAGCATTCTTCTAAACACTTCTATCTTTAAAATTTCATAAAAGCACTTCTTTTTTCAATGTTTATGCATTTAGGTAATCTCTACCCCCAATGTGGGGCTCACACTCATGACCCAAGACCACCAGTTGCACGCTCTTCTGATTGAGCCAGCCAGGCACCCCAGCACTTACTTTTTTTCATAATTTTCCAGAAGCATATATGCTTTTGTAATTAAATTAATTTAAATATAACTGTTTTCATAGAGATACATGTCATATATCTTAAGGTCCTCCAGACCAACTTGCTTGCTAAAGCAGAAATCCTTTTTACAAGATCTCACCTGATTATTCAGCCTGAGCTTGGATACCTCCTCCAGTCTTCCAGATCACCTTCCCTCTATCTTTACTTTCTGACCCCTTTGGCTTTCAAAACTGGCCTCAGATCTGCCCTCTAGTGAAGCATAGCTCAGGTCTATGTACCTTCTCCAAGTGGGAGAAGCCAGCGGTTGTTTTCCTCTAATGTTTGAATTCTTAAATTTTTGATTTGAAAACTACCATTAAGTCTGATGAGTTTGATCACAGAGTTCTTCTCAGACTTTTCAAATACAATTTTGACTTCTGATGATTTCCATCAAATGGCCGTTGTCCTAATGTGAAGTTTCAGTCTCAGGGATTTGGTATGGTGCCTCCCCTCTCACCTCCATCATAAGTGAGTGTTTGTTAAAAAGCAAAAATATTATATTAAAATTAGAGAATTAAAAAGAAAACAAGCCACCAAAGGAGATTTCGTGGAAGGTGGGAGAAAGAGAAGAATGCTCTGTCACCAGGCAACATGAAGGTCCTGGTGAGGCTGGAAGTGGTAGTAGAGTAGGTGAGTAAGGAAGAACTGAAAAAATGCCTGTCTGCCTCCTGGCTTGGGGTTGACTGGTCCCATGCGGAATCTTGTTGTGATATCTTTTTTTTTTTTTTAAGATTTTATTTCTTTATTTGAGAGAGAGTGAGAGAGAGAGTGTACTAGTGGGGGGAGGGGCACAAGGAGGGAAGAGAGAGAGAGAGAGAATCCCAAGCAGAGTCCGTGCTGAGTGTGGAGCCTGACATGGGGCTGCATCCCATGACCCTGAGACCATGACCTGAGCCCAAAATCAAGAGTCAGATGCTTAACCCACTGAACCACCCAGGCGCCCCCCTATTCTGTCTTTATTTGTGATAAAGGAATAGGGTTTTATGTGCTGCCTCTTCTCTTCCTTCTATAAATATCTGTAAGATCATCACTGTGCCTTCTACTTAGTGATTAGCAAATTGCCTCCCTCCTGGCTCTTGCCTTTCCTGGGGTCTCCCGCAGAGTGGATCTGAGTGCTGTCTTCCTGTGAATCCCATATATGCTTTTGCCTTAGATCAGCTTCCCAGGGGGTCAGTTCAATAAAGTGTACACCTTCCTATTATGACCATTTTTCTTTTTCTCTCTCTTGTTTTTCTTCTACTGAAAAATTACAGCCAGGTAAGTTGTCTGTAATTACATATAAAAGATTCTAACCAAAGTGTGTCCACAGGAGTTTTCTTTGTTCCTGCATTAGACTGTATTTCTTTCTTCTTGATGTTTGTGGGACAGAAACCACCAGCTAAGAATGCCTAGTGTTTTCTTCTTATTCAAATACAACATAGAAAGGAAGGTAAGCATAATAGTAGGGTTATAGCTGCCATTCTTTTTATTCTGATTCTAATAAAAATTCTTTTATGTATTAATGAGTTAGAAATGCATGAATTGAATGAATGTCACTTCTAGATACATAAAAATATTATCTGGTGGAAATCGCAAGTTTAGATAATTCCACCTTGTCGCACAAGAAAACTCTAGGAGGTGCCCTACACATTATATACTATGTGATGGCCACCCTTGGGCACCACTCAGTGATGGCATTGACACAGGATCTCATACAAATGCTCTTTCCCCATGTCGTTCTAAACTGCAGTAGTTTATATAATGGGCAGAGATAGTATGACATTGGCTAGGAAACAGGTGATAAACTCTGTTAGAATACTAACTGGTTGACACCTATAGGTTGTATAATCTGGAATAAGTTACCTAATTTCTCTGAACTTTCTCTCCTAGTCATAACAAGGATTAATATTATTGTTTTTCTTAGCAGTTTTGAGAAGATCAAATGACATAATTTTTCTTAAGCATTTAGTGCATTGGTCTACATAAAAATGTTATCAAGTTATTAATCTTATAAAAAATCACTCATGATGACAGTGCAAGTTTAGCTCATTGAAATAAATAATATGGGGATAGTCTTATTAAAGTCAACATATTTCATATACACAGACTAAATTACAACGTCGGCCAGAAAAAAAAATATTGAAAATGGGTAATGCTTTTTGTTGTTGTTGTTAATCCCTGAAAATATTTTGATATTATTATTTCATGACCTTAAAACAACTAATTGCTTGCCATTTTTTAAAATGCAAATAATGAATACAAAAGCACTCTCATCCTGTCCTCAAGACCATCCTGAGCTTTACTCCATTCCCGACAACCCACATGCTTTAAAAGTAGTTGTGGATTTCAGTTTTATTCTAATTAATTGACAAGGCTATGCCTTGAGATTGTTATGGAACAAAAGTATACACAGCTATCAAATCTCATTTACAGAAGCAGTAGAATTTTGGGGCCAAGAGCAAAGTTCTGGTGTCAGCCTAAAAAGGTATGAATCCTGGTTTTCCCATTACAAATTAGGTGAATTTAGGCAAATCATTTAATCTCAAAGTGGCTCAGTTTCTTCATCTATAAAATGTTGAAAACACTATGTATTATATTGTTATGAATGTTAAATAAGGTAATACATATAAAGCATTTGTAATTGCTTACTTTATATAATGCATTTTTGTAGAGCAAGGCAAAACTTCCGTAATGGAATACAGTGATTTCCTAACTCTGAAACACTCAACTCTGTTTTATTAGGATTGAGTTCAAGGTGGTTGTAATTAGGCAAGGTACTGTCAGTCAACATAACTAACAACGAAATGGGTAAGTAAAGTTCTGAACTTAAGCATCTATATCAGTCTAATCCTAAATTTGAATCAATGTTGGTCTATAATAGTTTTGATATTAGCTAATTGACAATAATATAATTGGCACTGGAAACACATTTGAAATAGAGGGGAGGTTAAAGGAGAAGTAAGGGCCAATAATTTAATTGGGAAAGGAATCAAAGATAGGGTATAACGCTCAAGGAAAGGGTTTGGGTGTGCCTTTACAAATGCCTTTTAATAAATATGCTGAGGATGCATTAAAAAATCAATTGCACTTTACTTACAATGATAATTCCTAACGAGGCTTTATACTAGTCAGTATGTGACTATTATATTAGTCAAAGTGACTATGTAGGACAAGCAAAAGGAGCAGCTCAGAAAAACTTCACTGAAGACAAAAATTAAAGTAAGAGCTATTAGAATCAGTCAACTTGGAGACCATCCTGAACCACTGGGTTTGGCTTCAAATTCTCAGATTGGGTCTGGGACCCCCATGTTCCATCCTCCTTGGATCAGTGGGCAACTTCTCATAGCAATAGTAGAACAAGAGTGGTGAACAGAAGGACACAATGTCACTAAAGGTCCAGTCTGTCAACTGGCTCGTTGTCATAGTTACCCAAATTCCATTCTCCAAACAAGATCAAAATTAAGGATCAGGAATATGCCCTGACTCTAGAGGGGAGCGGTTGGATCACACGACAAAGGGTGTGGTTATATTGAGGAATGAAGAATTGGAACAAAATGGAATCTAATACACATACTGTGAGCTGAAAGCTATTACTTCCACCCAACTTCTGAGATACTTACCATTCAATTAGAAGATAGTTGGTATAATTAACTCAAGTCTTTTCTAAGCTAGACATCACAAGCTCTTAAGGTTTACTTATTTTCTTTGTGTGATCTCTGCTATAATGACTGGATCCCCTCATTATCATAATTACCCTCCTCTGGATTTGTGAATATAGCCTAGTTTTCCAGGTTTCTCTTAATACATTACCCCTGCTATCAAACAGACAAATTCAACTAATGTGATGCTTTCAAACTCTCAATGCAGCTACAAGCCATCCCATGCTGCTACTGTTTGTTCAGACTGATCTTAAGTTCAACGAAATACTCAAACGGTCTTTCTATAAGATTTGTTGCCAAAGCAAGTGTCCTTCAAGCATTATTTGACAAGTTAATACTGTTTTTACGTCTGTTGAGATTCATTTTGTGACTCTTGTGATCATGCCCAGAAAACAAGGGAAAGGAAAATAGAATGGTGTGAGCAACAAGGAAAGTCTTCCTTCGTATCTCATCCCAAAGATACTTGTTTCTTATCACCTTAAGATGAAGAAATCTCTTAACCTATTCGTGTTTTATTCCTGCTGTCTAGGATTTAATGTTTGAATCATTTCTCTCTAATAAAATCTGAACTTTTCCTTTTGATATGTTATGAAAGTTACATTTATTATTTAAACTCTAGCTCTCGTTAATCCTGACACGAATTACATTTTTAAAAATGTTGTAATTTATACTGCATTAGATCTTATTTGATTAGAACACAAAACGCAAAATTTATAATCAATCCATGAGTATTTATTAAAAAGTGCTATTAGTGCAGAATTGTGTTACATGTTCTATTCATTCCATACCCTGAGAATCTAGAGGTACATCAATAAGGATATAGAAATTCATTGATTAAATATTGTGATATTAAATCCAGGGCGCAGAGCTAGATAAATTCTCAAGTTTAGTAAAAACTAAAAACTCGGGATATGATATAATTTTCATTTTGTATGAATTCAAATCCCTGAATATCAGTAAGAAACATTATCTATACAATTGATGATGTGGGGGGAACCCTGAAAAAAATCAATATGTAACAATGTATCTTAATACTATTTAGTGATGTCGAATACTAATAAATTTATATCGGTGATGCCTTTATTGCCACTTTATTTTTTTTAAGTAGGTTCTACCGCCAGCATGAAGCCCAACATAGGGCTTGAACTCAGGACCCTGAGATCAAGAGTGGGATGCTTAACTGACTGAGCCATCCAGGAAGCCCCCACCTTTATTTTTTCCACTAAAAATGATATGTGTTTTATAGGAAAAACATCATTCCGAAGAATATCAGCACTACATTTGTTTAATATCAATCTTGAAGTGAGTTTTTTAATTGAAAAGGTTATTTATTATGTTTTGCATTCATATGTAAATGTCTGCTGGACCCATCATCTACCCAATACTATGCAAAACGCTAACAGAACTGGCCATGCATTCAAAAGTATCAATCTTTATGTCAAACTCCGTGTGAATTCAGAATGCACCTCTCTCACCTCAGTTCCTTCATGAGAATTGCTTAAAAGATCATTTTTAAGTGATTTACATATATTGAGAAAATTTCAGACATATTAAAAATGATATAGTGTAACCACCATGGGCCCATGATCCACCATAAAAAAAAACAACAGCAAAAAAACAAAACCAGTTTGAGGATGTGTGTGGACCAGAAATGTATTGGCTTCCAGCCCCTTGCCCTTTCTCCAGGGGGAATATTTACTTATGCATTTCTTCATAGTTCTACTTTTATATCTATCTATCATCTATCTATCTATCATCTATCTATCTATCTATCTATCTATCTATCTATCTATCTATCATCTATCTATCCACCTATCATCATCTCTTTCTCTTTTTCTCTCCTTCTGTCTCTATAACCCTTAATTTATCTATACAATTAAAAAGCAAGTTAAAAATTTTTTATAGAGCATGATACTATTTATGTAAAGTTTAAAACCATATAAAACAATGTAATATCCAATTAGAATCTGCCTTTATGGATGTGATAAAATATGTAGCTTCTGTCATAATACATTGTTTTATATGATTTTATGCTACATAATTAGTATGTTGCATAAAACTTTTTTTAACTTGCTTTTTTATTTCACCCTCTATTATATTTGTAAGTCACCGATCTTGGTATGTGTGCTTCACTTCATGTATTTTGCCCTTGCTTAGTATTCCATTGTGTGAATATATCCTTTCATCTATACATTTCTTCCAACTAGGTTGCTTCCAATTTCTGGCTACTACAATGGCTCCTTGAATATTTTAAACATTTTTTTTAAAGATTTTATTTATTAGAGAGAGAGAGAGAAAGAGAGCAAAAGCAGAGGGGAGAGGCAGAGGGAGAAGGACAAGCAGACTCCCTGCTTAGCAGGAAGCTCACGTGGGCTTGATCCCAGGCTCCTGGGACCATGACCTGAGCTGAAGGCAAATGCTTAACCCACTGAACCACCCAGGCGTCCCTCCTTGAACATTTTAATACGTGACTTCTATCACCTAAGATTTCTATTCCTTCAGGGTGTATAAGAAGTGGAATTCCTGGGGCGCCTGGGTGGCACAGTGGTTAAGCGTCTGCCTTCGGCTCAGGGCGTGATCCCGGCATTCTGGGATCGAGCCCCACATCAAGCTCCTCCGCTATGAGCCTGCTTCTTCCTCTCCCACCCCCCTGCTTGTGTTCCCTCTCTCGCTGGCTGTCTCTATCTCTGTCGAATAAATAAATAAAATCTTAAAAAAAAAAAAAAAGAAGTGGAATTCCTGCATCATAGTTTATATATGATACCCTTGAAGTCCAAAACCTCTTAAAGAAGGAGTACATTAAGCTGGTATCTAGTGTTTGAAAATGTGACTAATATTTGGATAATAACATGATTGATTTTATCATGTCATTTTTTGCATCTAGGGTTTAATTGGGTAAACATTCATAGGGGTATCAGAGACCTGGTTACTTCAAGGACATGAAATGAATAGAGAAGAATAAAGAAAAGGATACAGGTTGGACTAGAGTCTCTGAAGCTAATGTTACATATTTTCTGATTCATCATGCTCTGGATGAATTCTTCCCTGATCTGATAGCTACAAAAATTTTCTTATATTTTCGGTATGTAAATATGTCAAGATATCAATAAATTTACCAATGAATGTTTATTGCTTATTTCCTATAGTTGTTCCTCTGTATTTTTAGAAACCAATTTCATTTATCTAACTTTAGTCAACAAAAGGTGCCTCTTACCATATTAGAAACTGGTGCGATTAGTTCACATTGTCTTGAGAATCATACTAATATATTCATACGTATGACTATAAGACAATGTTTCTGAGAATTATAGAATGTGACAACTAAAAAGAAAGCTTTAGAAATAACTTACTTCCTCCTTTTAAAAATGATACGAATTAATGCCCAAAGATGATAAAATAATTTGTTCGAGGATGCATAGCTATTTAGTAGTAGAAGAAAGACTAGTACCTGAATGCCTCGAATATAATAAATTGATCCTTTTATTCCTCATCTTACTGTGCTGTATTACAGCTTCAGCTGCCTGCAACATAGTGTCTCTTGTCACTGGACGCCATTTTTCTTGTTCATATTTTTATTTCTCCTTAAATCATTTCAAATAACTTAAGTGTTTTTATAGGGAGCTTTTTGATCTTGAAAATTAAATTGTTTAAATCTATAAAGGATGCTATTTAGAAAACATTACCAAATGAGGGGCGCCTGGGTGGCACAGCGGTTAGGCGTCTGCCTTCGGCTCAGGGCGTGATCCCGGCGTTATGGGATGGAGCCCCACATCAGGCTCTTCCGCTATGAGCCTGCTTCTTCCTCTCCCACTCCCCCTGCTTGTGTTCCCTCTCTCGCTGGCTGTCTCTATCTCCGTCAAATAAATATAAAAATCTTAAAAAAAAAAAAAAAGAAAACATTACCAAATGAACTATCATAATTTCAATGTGTAAGACGTTAGATCAGGAAAACAGTTCAAATCACGTTTTGTGATGGGCAAATGTAATAAAAATGTAAAATGTAATAATGAAGAATACTCAAATGACAAGAAAAGAGAAAGCCTTCAGAGCCTCTCTGAAGTCCGACCCCTGCCTTCCCACTGGCCATGAAGAGGTAGAGAAAGGTGCAGGTTGCCTTGGCCAACACTGGGGTGGGGTCTCCCGCTGAAGGGGATGCAGCCTGTTGACAGAAACACTGGGAAATTCACACTGGGTCCTTGGGAACATGGGAGAAAAGCAGGGAAACGGCCCTGTTGTCATGTCTGAGGGGAAAATGTTGAGGCAAAAGAGAAGACAAAACCATGAAATTCAGAAGTTCGGAATGAGATGGAGTAAAAGCAAAAGCAAGAGTTTTGGTTTTGAACTACTGTTGTCTTCATGGTACCTTGGGGACACTTCTGACACTCAGAGAATGATCACCGATGATTATATTCACAAAACAAAACTATCAAAACAACAACGACAAAAATAAACCAGTGGCTAGAAAGGTAGAGATCATTATGTGGGGGTGGAGGGTTGGGAGTGGTTTCCTCCTGGTATTAAATTGGTTTGTGGGTTGTGGACCTCAGTACACGTTAAGGTCTGCAGGCTTCACTCTGAAAGACTGCCTGATTCAATTTCTTTTCCCCTTTAATATCTAACACAAATCCTGGAGAAATATAATCAACAACTTTCACATTCCAAAACACTGTGAGGAGGAAATGGATCATTGTCCTTGTAGGGATACTGTTACTGTTTCAAGAGAATCAGACTCCAGTGTTGAAATGCACTTGAAAAAATAGGTCAATGAACTGAGATGTTTAGGTGATCAGAAATCATCGTTCCTGAATAATTAAACCATATGCCAGATAATAATATTAAGGCTGTGCTCTGGAACTTAATAGAATGTCCGCTCAGAAATTGAATTTCCCATAAGTCACTGGTTGTGTTCCGTGGGTATTTTTCTCTGTTAGAGAACATCTGCGATGATTTTAGAAGAGGAAACTTACTCAAGATGACACCTCTCGAGGTGGCAGCACGTTTTATGTCTGAAATCTGGAGCCATCTGGATTTCTTAATTAAAGTAGTGATTCCAGCAACTTTCAGTTAATTAAACTGAAAGTTATGAATTTCCTGCTCCCTATGTCTTGTATTGTTATTAGATATTAAATATTAACAGCATATTCAAACTTGAACCAAGACTGACACTTCTTTGCCAAAAGGGAAGGCTTGGGATTTACTGACTTCTATCATAATAAGTAAGGTGAACTCAAAATCTTTAATTTTATTTTCTTGGGGTGATTTTCGTTGATCAATGAAGATCTTCTTAGAAGTTTTTTTTCAATTACATCCCCACTAAATAGAGCTGATCAATTCTTATTTTTTTTTATTTTTGTAAATATTATACCAGTTACTGGCATTATAATAGATTCCAAATAGATAGGTACACATTATCAAGTAAGTGGTTAACATACTTAGGCATTATACAAATATCTTAGATAAATATATTCAGTTGACTTGATCCAGTCTTTGTTTCTGGATCCACTTTCTCAGCAACAGAAAAACATATATTCAGAAAGAACAGAAAATTTTCAGGACAAATCAGCCAATTAAGTAAAAACCTTTGATTCCTTTCATTTCATCTCTAGGGTTTGTAACTATTAATTAATTTAGAGCAAAGAACCTAAAGGTGATAAAATTGGAGTACTTCCTTTAGTGTGAGTTTTATTACACACTATTATATAGTACAAATTTAGTAAGTGGTAATCAATTCCCCTAACAATTTGTGGACTTAATCATGTTTATAAAATTTAAAATTCATTGGAGTTCCTGGCTGATTAGTTAAAAGTGATTTAAGACTAAAAAAGTGATTTAGAAATGTTTGGATCAGTGATCCTATCATTATACTTTTGTAGAGTCTACGATTCTGGTGCGGGGCCCAAATGAAACTTTAAATTATCTGTTCAATAGAACTCTAAATGGGGAAAGTGTCACGTTAGACTAGAACTGCCAAACTCTTTTAACTTTCAGGGTAGTTTGCATGACTATTGAATTACCAAATGCGTATGCAGTTACAGAAAATTTGGGGGCATGTTCTGTATCCTAATGATGAGAGCAGAGAGACAGAAAGCAGCGTCAAGTTTGTTTTCATCATTCTGGAAATTAGAGTTTGATATAAAGAAACTAAATTACAGATTTAAAAACAAAGTGAGTGCATTGGTTAGGATCCATTAAAAATGCAGGACTATTTGGTATTCCAGAATCAGTCTCTTCATTTCTCTTGAATATACAAACACTCTTCCTCATCTTTGCAACACTTTACAGTCCTAAAACAACCGACATCAAAAAGGTAACTTTGATTACTTCATAAACAGACTAGATTAGAAGCCCATTCTGGAATCCCTTAAAAATATACATTTCTTCTTCTCCCCATGCTTTGACGATGATCTTTTTTTAAAATATGTAAGTATACTGTCTAGTTCTCCATAGACTATTTTGTTCTTTGGATTGTTGGGAATTTGTAATAATTTTGGCCAATTGTTTCTTCTGTAATAGTCATCGATCTGAAACAGAAGGTATCATATAATCAAATTCTTGCCAGAGACAAAAATATTTTCATGTATAGGGACCAGTTCATGGAACTCCTAGAAACATAGCATAATAACAAGAGTTGTATATGTTTCAGACTCATAGAATGTATGTTTTGATTCCTAAATGCCTGATAATTCATTGAAGTATATTCAATTTTTCCATCTTTTTTGATTATTTTGTGCAGGCATGCTGCTGGACCCTGGGGGTGCAGATATAAACGGTCTCTACTCTGAAGGATCTCCTGGTTTATTGGGGTTCAAAGAGGGATATTGATGTCTATGGTATCTGTCACAGATGGTCAGAGATAAATAACAAAACAGCATGGCAAGTACTATGACAGAAATTTGTACAGTACTTAGGGGGTGTAGGTTTGGGTGATCAAGGGAAAGTATATCATAGGACGTAATACTGGAGCTGTACCTGGCAAGACAATATGCAAAGGTCGCATTTCAGATTCAAACTGCACCAGAATCAAATCTCAACTGTGTCCACTGTGTCAACAGTTTGCTATGTGAACTGATTAGCTTATAGCTGCCTTAGTTTAAATTTTCTCCTTTGTAAAATGGGGATAAAGTAACCTACTTGATAGTTTTGTTAGGAGGCTTTTTCATATGAAGATGCTGTCAAAGATCAAGTAGTTTGCCAAGTTCACACTGAGAGTGAGTGGAGCTATAGTGATTCTCAGAACCCAAGGAAAGTTGGCTCTCAGTGCTGGGCCCTTAACCACAGTCTAATAATTGATCCCTCAACACGCTCTGAACGTCCCTCCTTATGATCTTTGAGAGGATCTCTTAATTCTTTCAGGGCTAAGTTATATCTACAAGCCATTTTTTTAGAGACACATTTTACCCAACTCATGAATGATTTCAATAGTTCAAGTTCAAAGTGCTGTAATCTCTGTTTTTCTTTGGTGAGAAATGTTCCAGAATGTGGGCTCAGTTAGAAAAACCACAATTCAAGAACCACATCCTCTGAGTGGAGGACTGGAGTCCTTCATTTAGGTGAAGAGTAGGAATTATGTGTAGTATGATCTGGGGATGGGTTAGCCATTTAAAGACTTAATTTCTGACCCCAAACTTACTATTTTCTGTTACTCAGATAATATGATTGCTTAATGTTAGCTGTAACATCACTGGGGAAAATTCTCTGGAATTTTCTGGATTATCTGGAATCAGATAATTAAATCCATTTATCTTTCTCCTTTTCAAGATTTTTTTTCTTTAGTGAATGACATTTTAAATATGCTATGAGTTCATTTACTAATCAATGATTGGAATGCATCATAAATACACAAATGTATAAAAAAGTGTACAGTGAGTTTTCACAAAGTGAACACAGCTATATAATCACCATCCAGGCTAAGAAGTGGAGCATCAGAAGTCAATCAACCTGGTGCCTTTTCTTAATCATTATATTATAGCCTTTTTTTATCTGTTAATATAATCACTATCGTGTCATTTACACCACAGATTTATTTTGGCTGTTTTTGAATTTTAAATAAATGAAATTATGTAGTATATACTCCCTTGTATTTGGCTTCTTTCCCTCAAATTTATGATTGCTCTTGTATGTAGCAGCTTTTCATATTGTTGTTTTGTGAATATGACATGATATGTTTATTTTATTCTTGATGAGTATTTGGATTGTTTCCCCTTTGGGCCTTCAATTAGATTCCTGGGACTTCTGTAATGAAGAACCACAAACTGGGTGGTTTAAAACAATGGAAATTTATTGCTCACTGTTCTGGAGTCTAGAAGTCTGAAATCAAGGTACTTGCAAGGCTATGTTCCCTCTGAGACCCATAGAAGAGAAGCCTTCATTGCTGCTTCTAGCTTCTGATGTTTGCCAACAATCCTTGGCTTTTCTTGGTTTGTACACGCATCACCCAACCTCTGCCATCATCCCATGGGCATTTGAAGAAATCTTTTCTTAATTCAAAGTTATAAAGATATTTTCCTAAATTATCTTGTAGAAATGTTCTTGCTTTATTTTTCACATTTAGATTCACACTCTTTCTGAAATTAATTTTAGGGCTTGATTTAATTAGGAACAATATTTTCTTTCTCATGTGGGTATTCAGTGAACCCATCATCACTTATTTAAAAATATCATGCTTTACCAGTTGCATTCCAGTGCCATTGTTTTTATAAATCATTTGTTCATACATATGTGAGTCCATATCTATGTATTTAAAATTCTATAGGCTGTTCTACGATTCTATCAACCTTAATCTAATCAAGAATGGAAGTGTTTGAAAGTTGGACCTCACTTCCTTTGAAGGGTTTGTTAGTTTCAGCTTCACCCTACTCTTGGGATGCAGTCTGTTGGAGTCCCCACTAAAATTCTAGTGTATTTCTTAGAGCCATTCTTCCTTTGTTAGCCCTGAATCCAGCTTTTGTTCTTCCAGCCCTATAATTCTCCTGAAAGTTATGTCAACTAACCAAAACTCCCAAGATGGGGGGGGGCATGATAATAATTATGTACATTATCACTTTATTCCCACTTCTTTTCCTTGGGAAGTGACAGCCTAAAATAATCATTACACATATCTAATACTTTATTCTATCATTCTACTGTTCTGTCTACTGTATTACCTTTGCAAGTCCAGCTTCAACTCCTATGTCTCTGCCATTGCCTGTTGTCTTTATTATCCTCTGCTTTCCTTAACTTCCATCTCATTCTAATCGGAAGGGCACTTTTTTCCCTGGGAGATAAAGAATTGAATGGTAAGATTTAACTGCAGGGATTGCTGAGACCCTGTTTATTGTCAGTGGTACACTATTAACCAAGAAGATGAAGTTATTACAAGCCAAAAATGTTACCTGGAAACTGGCAGAACTCCCAGCCCATTAGTCTTACCATTTGTTTAAGTCTCAACATCAGCTAATATGTAACACAGCTCCATTAGTCAGGGTCTTAATAGAAAACAGAGGATACCATCAAATTAACTTAATTGTGGGGGGTTTATTTAAAAGGTGTTAATTATAAATGTGTGGGTGGACCACATGCAACAGGGCAGTGGAAATAGAGGAACCATAAGGCTAGAAGCAGGAGCAGAGCTGTCATTGACCTTAGCCCAAGAAAATGAGTAGAGCTGCTGGAGGCAAGAAGGAAAGAGAGCCATTCACAGTATCTACCTTGAAAAAGAGTAGTTAATGTCAATCAACATAACCAGTTAATGGCACCTTCATAAGGAAAGAACAAGCATTCTGACCTTAATTTCCTCCCTCTAATCTCTTGCCTAGGATCCCCACTGGCCGAACACAACTGAAAGTCAGGTTGCACAGGGGCCACGGATGTAGTCCATATGGGTCAGCCCGCAAGGCAATGAGGAGAGTAAAGATGGGTAGAGAGTGGAGCTGGAGAGGCAAATGGAAGATTACTGGCACAGTGTACATCTAGTATACCTCAACTCTCACTTTGTCCTGTATCACAAGGGTAAAAACTTGTGATCCTAACACAGGGGATGTATAAAGTCCCATCATCATTAGATAATGGCAGTTCAGCCACTCTCTCACACAAAACCTAAAATGTTTGATACAACCTGAGTCTTTCACATAGAGGGAAATAATGGAGAAAGGACACAATTCAGTCATAGCAAATACAGTTGCTCTCATTCCTCTCTCTGTAGTTGATCACAGGGCTCGTGTTGAAAATAAGAGAGGTCTTTCCCACCACCAATTTTACCAATTTCCTAGTCTTCTGCCAGTGATAGCTTGTGTGTCAGTTAAAAGCTTTTAGGCAGAGGAGGACTCCCTGTGTAGGAGGAGGGTACTTTGAGATGTGATGTTTCATCCCTACCCATAAATGTCTAAATGATCTTATTCTATAGGCCAGTGTCCCATTCCTTTGTCACTGGTCTTCTCACCTTAACATGACACACATGGTGTGATTGAGGATTCAAATAGCACTGCAACTCTGTACATCTTCCAAACAAATTCAGGGCCTGAACCTCAGCCATGTGTGTCCTGCCATTACAGAAAATTATTTGAAACTGCCATAGTGGCCTTGTGTTTCACCACATGCATTCTTAATTTGTATTCCTGGTTCCTATATTCTTTTCTCCGATGTACATTCTTAAGGTACAGTGGGAGGATCCAGGCGGTATTATAATCACTACTGCCATGGTAGCAACCAAGTGACTTAGATCTTTGATTTTCCAGGGCTTTCCCCTCCATTTATACCCCATCTCATGCCACCACCAGTGATAATTTCAGTAACCACAATGCCATAGCTTACCTAGGTCCTACCAATGTCTCTTTACCTCCTCCCTCCCTCAGCAAGATGTTATCCTGCATTCCTGAAATATATGACTAACACAACACCAGAATCCAATTTTGAGAGCCTCTTTCCTGAGGCCATTTTAGTACAAATTACTGTATCAGTAAGGAAGCCAGCAGGTAACAGATGGTATGCTCAAATTAAGATAATTTGAGGAGCATTTATGTACAAAGTGAGTAACTTTAAAGGTATGGGTACAGAGTGGGGAAAATCACAGGAGATAGTTCAAGAATCTGGAGGTAGTAGTGGTGGCAGGGCTGTCACCATTAATCATGAAGAGTAAAGGGAGGCAGGATTTCCAGGCAGCCTGAGGTTATAGCAATTAGAGAGAACCAGAAGGACAAATCCCTTGCCTCCAATCTCTTCCAGACTAATGGTTTCTTCCTGGTCTAATCTCTTCAGGTCTCAGCTCTAAACTCACGTACTTGAAGACTTTTCCTGTTCAGTCTATATAATACAGCTTCACCATCTCCCTCCTCAACTGCTCTCTATCCCATTTTCTGATGGCATGTACCAGCATCTGGCGTTTTCTCATGTCCTTCTTCTTCTACCACAAACTGATCTTCTAGTACAATCCCATGACTGCAGGAATCATGTCTACCTTATTCTTTGTTGCTTCCTCAACTGCAAGAAGAACATCTGGCATATAATAGATAATCAATAAATATTTGACAACTGATGCAAATGAAGAAATGTTTGAAAAAAATTTAAAAAACAAGTGCTGACAGCTGAGGCTAATAGTGGTCATTGATTGGAGAAGACAAGGTGAACGAGAGGAAGTAATTAAGGAGAAGAATTCAATTAGAACTGGGAAAAACAACATCGGAAACCGGGGATGTACTGTATGGTGACGAACATAATATAATAAAAAAAATTAAAAAAAAAAAAGAACTGGGAAAAACAGAGGAAAGCGACAAAGATGGCAGCACCATGTCAAACCTGGGGGAAAGGAATAATTTGTAATGCTTCTGTGCCAAACTTGGAAGTGACACTCTTTTGAGGACATTACTATATATTTAGTCTTGGAAATGTTTAAAAGACTTCCTTAAAACTTGAGGCTTCCAAGTGAAATGTATGAACAACATATGTAAATAAGAAAATGGCTGATAAGGGACTCCTTAGGAGCCAACAACACAGAAGTTATATGAGTAACAACAAGCACGTATTCTATTTGCCTCAAATGTCTGATGCTTTGTTTAAACCAAACCATATTAAGAACCAATTACACATATTTATTTACTGAAACCCCCCTGTAGGTCCACCTTCATTTCATGAGGCATCAACTTTTTTCTCATAATGTAACCCAAACAAGATTGTTTTAGAAAGTTTAAGATCTCGTACATGTGCTTGGGTAGACAACACATTTACTCATTCATTTTCCTGAATCATGTTCAGATATCAGGCTAGTGATATAAATAAATACATACACATATAAATACATATTTCATTAGACAGAGTGAAGAAAAACAAAAAGAAAGGTAAGAGGGAAGTGAGGAAGGCAGACAATGCTGAGTCTGGGACACAAGCCTGCATTGTGGGGGCTACTTTCACTTAAGATCTCATTGAATCCTCACATAGCTCTGAGGGCTAGGTAGTATTAATTTCTTGATGTGAAAGTTTTTCCTGTGAAGATGAGAAAAGATAGGGAAATTTCCTAAAGTCATTTTGATATTCAAGCTAGAAATAAAATTCTCACTTGACTCTAAATCTCAGGGACTTTTTACCACTCACCAGCTCTTCATGAGAAGAGAGGATACAAGCCATCAGTCATTATGTTGGTACTACAGACAAAGCCAGGAGGCATTTCCTGAAAGAACAAGCAAGAGTTAATACGTACCACGTCATCTTATTTCTAAAAAGAGCTATTATTTATTTCCATTGCTTCTGCTTATTTCCTAGAGTGTATATTCTAACATTTTAATAGGATTTGGCTATGTTTAATTTAGATTTACCTGAAATAGTATTGCAGACTTTGTTGGACTTCTTTCTTTTTTTTTATAAAAATTTTTTATTATGTTATGTTGGTCACCATACAGTACATCCCTAGTTTTTTATGTAAAATTCCATGATTCATTACTTGTGTATAACACCCAGTGCACCATGCAATATGTACCCTCGTTAATACCCATCACCAGCGTATCCCGTTCCCCCACCCCCCTCCCCTCTAAAGCCCTCAGTTTGTTTCCCAGAGTCCATAGTCTCTTGGTTCATTCCCCCTTCTGTTACCCCCCCCTTCTTCTTCCCTTTCTTCTCCTACCGATCTTCCTACTTCTTATGTTCCATAAATGAGTGAAACCATATGATAATTGTCTTTCTCTGCTTGACTTATTTCACTTAGCATTATCTCCTCCAGTCCCATCCATGTTGCAGCAAATGTTGAGAAATCATTCTTTTTGATGGCTGAGTAATATTCCATTGTATATATGGGCCACATTTTCTGATTTCTCATCCCAAAGTTTGTTCTTCCTATCACCTTCCTCCATCCATTTGTCTTATTTCTCTTCCTCAGGCCATCCCTTTCTCTTCCGTCTTCTGACATACTCATCATCACCTACAGCTTCTCAAGATTGCTGGAAGCTGCAGAGGGCTTGGAGCCAGAACATCCTCTCAGCGTGGCTAGAAAGAAAGGGTGGAAGTCAGAGTGATGCCTAGAGCCTGACCCGAGTTTGGAGGAGCTCTATCATTCTAACTCAGATTTTTAAAATTCCACCTACTTAATCATTTGATAGCCCATTTCAAACTTACAATAATATTTATTACTAAGTAGCTTTTAACTACAGCACAGTGTTTGTCAAAGACTATGTAGGCACTGGGCTGGCACTGATGACTATGGTCTCTCTGGTCCCTGAAGAGTTACAATAAAATTGGAGATTTAGACAGGACATGTGTGGGTGGGTATTACAGAAACACAGGGAAGGTGATTAATTCATCCTGCATATGTCAAAGGAAGTCTCCATGGAAGAGATGACACGTGAACTGGCTCTTGAAGAATGATTAACATTTGCCAAGCAGTAGAACAGTGTAGGAAAAAGATAAAGGGATGGCAAGTTATATAGTAATGTTAGATTAATGTCTCTGTAGGCAGGAGACGTGCCAGAGAATGCCCTGTAAGAATTGTAATTACGTGTCAAATGGCCTCATTGATGTTGTTCTAATTACAACACAACAACACTCCAGTTACTTAACAGAGTACTGATCCTACAGATAACAGTTCTTGGGTGGGTCTAAACACTACCTCTATTTTGAAATGTGAAATGTTTTCTAACTTCCCCTTATGGTAAGATGCATCTTGGCATTTTTCTGAAAAGCTAAAATTTTATTCAGGCCTCATTTTTCTTTTGTGTCTGGCTCTGAAGTGTAGCTTTTGCATCAGGCACTTGAGATGAATAAAGTTTCTTTGGTATGGGTAAATCACATGGAAATACATTACAACCTTTGTTCACTTGACCCTACATCACCTTCCTTCCATTCATTCACTCATCAACTGACAGTTCCCATTGCAGAGGCAAATTCGCCATCTTTGTCTGTGACCTTATTGTACTTTCTCCACTGTAAAACCCATCATGGCATCACTGATATTCTGTCTGAAGTTCTAACGCTCTTGCTTACTATTACCCCCCCAATGTGCTACCAATTTGATTACCTCATAGTGCACACACTTTATTGTGCGGCGATAACAAAATAGTTATCCTTCATGTGTACTCTAACTGCCATGCATTACATTTCACTCTGTAAATACTACTTGGAAATATGACTCCAGTGGCTAGTTACTGGGAAAATTTACAGCATGCTTTCCAGAAACCTATAAAAAAGACGAATCTCACTATGGAAGACTTTGGTTCTGCTCTTTCTGGGTTGTCTGTATTTTATATTTTCTATTTTGTACTTTGTGATCTAAAGTACAACTCAATACTGTAGATTTCACATGATTAAAAATGGCACGGAGAGATAAGAAATACACTGATGCAGCGTCTAAGCTTGTCTGACATACACATGGAGACTACAGGGGAGCGTGTTTTTCCCTGCCGGGATGTGACACCATTTTGTGAAATTTGCCCAAGAGACCTGTTTATCTAATATCTGGCTTCCTTCAGTATACATTTTTCAATGTTCACTTCTTTCCCTCCAAAAAACAAATGATGAAACTTGATAACCCATTGGGAATTTCTGTATAGCACACAGTGTAATGTAGTATTGGTATTCATCTAAATATCAAGTTCTCTATTCCAAAAACAAATTTTCAGTCATTCACACACGTTTCGGCCATTTTTTCCAATCTAATTACACAAGTATAACCAGTTTAAGAATTCAGAACGGTGAAGGTGCACTGCAGCAGATATCTCTGTTAGACACTTTACAGCTTTTGTAAGATTTAATCTTCATAACAGCCCATTGAGGGAGGTATGATTATTCCTACTTCGTGGATGAGTCAATTAAGACTCAGAAAGTTTAATTAAGTTAACTTAAGGTTATATAGTTACTAAATGGCAAATAAAGAAAATATTTAACTTGAAGTCCTTACATTTTGTCTAGTATATATTGCATTTCACAGGTGAAAATCAATTTTATTATCTTAAAGGATCATTTCCACAGGCTTAATCTATTTGACAATATCCAGAAGATTCCATTTTCTTTGCATCTCAGACTTATCCTTGTTCTAACTGGAACATAAGTTAGTGGGTTAGGGACAGAAGTGAGGGTTAATTTCTAATTCGTAAACTGTTCCATTATACTTGGTGAAAAATCTTTTAGTAACAACCTCGCAAAAGTTCAGCAACATATGGAGTCACTAACCACACAGGAAAGTAACTCAACTTAAGAAATGGTTTGCAAATGAGTAAGTGATGACTGTATAGTAAATATAAATTCTAATGCAGATCATTAAGATATATGAAATGTTGTTAAAGTCGTGACAAAATAAATTGTGTTATTGAGAAAATAAAGAATTTATTCTAACCCAAGTGGACTTTATGGAGTCTAGAAATTGAGGAGTGGGAAGAATGAAAAAATTTATCTCTTAAGACCATCCAATTGTCTTTTTTCTAATATCCTCTTAAGCTACAAAATTCATTTATGCTAGAACTAACATAAAAACTCAGTTAAAATGCAAACAATAAAACTGATTTTCTTAACACAGAACTGATTTCTTAACAATAGAATTGTTGTTTATCAATTTAACAACATTTTTATGGTCATTATTGTTCATAATTGAAGTAAGATGTTAATTTTAATGGGTTTCGAAAATGGGAGAAGTATATAGACTGATATAAAAATACAGTCACTGGCAACATACACACATATGCTCAGGATAATATTCTCTATAATTTTGTAAATCAATGTCTTTACTCAAATTTATGTCATCCTACTTTTTTCATATCATTAAATATTTCCCTCAGAAAAACATGATTATGATACATACAATTTAATCACATAGACATATTGATTTATTTAATGGATCTTGTAACAATGACTTTTCATATTTTTATAATGTGACTAAGAATACTGATATAAAAATCACTGTCCTCAAATCTTTGTGCACATCTCTAATTATTTCTTCAGGAGAAATTCACAGCAGTAGAATTACTAGATGGAAAAGTATAAACATTTTGAAGCCTCTTTGATAAGATTCTGCCAATTCAACTTTCATGGAATTAGTAGTAATTTATTTCCTTCGGTAAGATATTGGTATATTAATGTGATTTTTGAATACGTGTGAAACTGAATGTCTTACCATATTAATTAACCACCTGTTTTTTAATTATATGACTTTTTTTGTTTATATTTTCTTTTTTTTTTTTAAGATTTATTTATTTATTTGACCGAGAGAGACAGAAAGAGAGAGAGAGAATGCGAGCAAGAGAGACAGCGGGAGAGGGAACACAAGCAGGGGGAGTGGAAGAGGAAGAAGGAGGCTCCCAGCAGAGGAGCCTGATGTGGGGCTCGATCCCAGAACGCCAGGATCACGCCCTGAGCCTAAGGCAGACGCTTAATGACTGAGCCACCCAGGCGCCCCTTGTTTATATTTTCTGACCGTTTTTCTCTTGAGATGTTTAGTTTTTTATTGTACATTTTTAAGGTTTTCTGTGCATCAGCGATATCAGCATTTTGCATTTTACGCATGTCAAATGTTGCTCCCAATTAAGTTATTTATGGTAAAAAGCATTTTATTAATTTTTTAAAAAGTGCTTGGATGTACCAGGACTCTCCTTTATCTGTGTCCTGACGCATTTATACTTAGCAAGACTTCCTTAGCTTGAGTACAGATTTATTTGTGTCTCTTATGGTTTCATTTACATTTAATTCTTTATTTTTTTTATTTTATTTTTTTTAAAGATTTTATTTATTTATTCGACAGAGATAGAGACAGCCAGCGAGAGAGGGAACACAAGCAGGGGGAGTGGGAGAGGAAGAAGCAGGCTCCCAGCAGAGGAGCCTGATGTGGGGCTCCATCCCAGAACACCGGGATCACGCCCTGAGCCGAAGGCAGACGCTTAACCACTATGCCACCCAGGTGCCCCAACATTTAATTCTTTAATCAGTGCAGAACTTATATTGATCTGTGTTAGATGCGTCACCTGTTGATAAAAAATATATCCATGAGTGGATAAATTAAATCATCCATTCGTTCTTCTTCACGTCTACTTTTCCTTCTTTTAAATCCAATGTCAATATTACAACCACAACAACTTCATATCTCTACACATCCATTTGCTCATGTTTAGCACGCAACTATAAAAAAATAACGAACACAGACTCTAACTTCTTATATCTTATGATATTGTGAAGCCAAGGCCAATTTAGAAGTGCAGGTGAAAAAAACTGTAAGATGACAGTTCAAGAAATGCCATCTGGCAAAGTTTGGTAAATAACAAATGAGAGATACCACCAAACATACAGAGATGCTCAGCTGAAATGCCTAATAGAGCACTGAGTAAGCCGGGATGAAGTTCAGTTCGATCTTGAGGCATAAGAACGATGGACTTAAATCAAATTAAATTGTAACGAAGGAATGGCAGCAAGGAGTAGAGAATAGTATCAGTGATATTGATCATTTTGGAGGGAAATAAGCATAACAGATCTCATTTTAGCAAATAACTGCTTCGCTGTCACATACTTACAGAATATAATAATAGGAGTTGGTAATACTTAATCGATGGCTTAGTTATGCTAAAGATTGGCTATATGACCTACACAAATTTACTTCACTTTTCTGGGTCTCTGTTTTTTCATTGTTAAAATGACAGAGGTGGATTAATGGACGTCTAAGGTCACTGAAAATACACAATTCATGAGTCCATGATTCTGAATGCTTAGAATTTTAGTCACCCTAGTGAACAGAAGAGGATTAGAGAAACCCATTTATCAACTCTCAAATTATTCCACATGGGCGGATGCTTATTCTTTCCCTAGACAAGGCAGGCAGACCATTTTTATTCATCTTACACTTTTTCTACCCTAGCCACATCATCTCAAATGGACTCTTTTTGACTATTCTACACCCTGACAATAAATATTTTTATTAAGCTAGTATTTGCTAAATACTTAATTATCTGTACCACTTGGACACAAAAATGAAACTATCAAGCAGTACTCTCAGAATGAACCCAAAGTGTATATACACTGAGCCCCACAAGTTTAAAAAATGGTTCAGTATAGAAAGAAACTGCCATGGATAACAGTTTTCAGTAACCTCCACTGCTCAGAATAATTTCAGATCTGTGTTTTGCTGAGTCAGTTTGGTGTCCTATACATTTCACTCTGTTGCCATGCCAACCTCCCAATTCTTCTTAATGTGAAGATGGCTAGATGTTAACCTGGGCATTTGAAAAGATAAGTTGTTAACTCCCAAACAGAAGTGATGATTTAGGATGTATTGGGTAAGGGGTCAGATGTCTGTTCTAGTCATTTCAGTCTTCCCAACTTCATAAATCCTTCAGATAATGCACTGCTTCCTTCTGAGAAAATAAACTTAGACTTACTATGATGACGGATGAAAAGCACTCCATGTTTTAGTTTTTTTCACTGGCAAAAAGTTGCAATGAATTTTTGAAATTCAGTGGTACCAACCTTCTGCTAACATAAGAGTGGACTGTTGAGTCATGGTGCTTATCAAGGAAATAGCATGTAGTTTCCAATTTCAGGAACGTTTTGTCTATAATTTTAAAAGGCTCTATGTCACAAATTTTTCATGAAGTCCTCTCAGTTGCAGGTATTGGAGTTGTTCATTTCAGGGAACTCACTTATCTTGCACTACAAAATTTAAATAAATTAATAAATCATATTTTCTTAGGTTATTCAGAGAGAAAGAGAAAGAGAGAGAGTATTTGGTTAGTTCAGAAAATATGACCACTTTGCAGAAGGGATTTATGAAATGGTTCCCTATCTAGTTCTTCAAAAAGGCATGCAAATTTTGGAATAAAAATTTCATATGCATGATAAACTAAGCCCATTCAATTAATTGAATCAGGAAAACAATTTTTCTCAATGTTCACTTAGTTACGAATTGTGTTCTTCTAAATCTGCCTTTTCCACTCATCAATCCACAATCACAACACATGTGCGACGAACACAAAGCTTCTGCAGAGAAGTTTGTGAATCTTAATTAACCTTGGATTTTCTCACTTTGTTCTTGTTTAATCCATTGCCCTCTGCTTTGTCATCTCTGCAGCTCGCCACCTCCTTATCTACAATGTCTGAGTCTTATGTTTTACCCCTTCCTCCAGAAAGAAGTTTGGCTTTTTCTGTTTTGGCCTAGTTACCACTCCCACGTTATTGGCTCAAACACTCATTTTCATCCTGGAGTCTCCGTCTCTAACCAGAAACAATTCAGATGTCAGGTCAGCCAGCGTGACTGAGCCCCTGAATTTGCTACTTCATCCCAGGTGAGCTGTCTGTTCTTTCTACAGTTGCAATAGCAGACCGGGGCTCTTGGTGGAAATTGCCACATTATTTTGAGAGAAGCAATTTGGAATCAGATTTCGGTTCGAATTATAGCTCTGTTATTTGCCAGATTAATTTTTTAATTTCTTTTTAATTTATGTGGCTGTTATTCTTACAGTGCTATTTTTTTTAACACAAGAGAAATGTATTCTCTTATAGTTCTCAAGGCTAGAAGTCCAAAATGAAGCTGTGTTCTCTGCAATGCCAGATTAATTTTTAAAAAATATATCTTTTACTTAAACTCCTTATAAGTTATTTTGTATAACACTGGGATTTCAAACTTTGCTTCATTGAGGTGTATCAAATAAGATGACATATGCTACGTGGCTAGTATTATATCTGACCCATAGCATGTGCTCAATAAATGATAGAACAAATCTAGAAACCCTCAATATTGAATCCTGTGGTTTTTTAATGAGATAATTTGGGGTTTTCTTCACACTGCAGGGCAGTAACACCTCAGTGCACATAGCTTTCCATTAAAGAATAGAGCAGCCACTAACTATAACCTGAGGAACCCATATCCCATTCCTTGTAAGCTTGTGAGGAATGTGGTTTTAGGCATTAATTCAGGCTCAAAGTTGACTCCACCTTTAAGAGAACAGATACTTAATTCTAGTCTCCTTGTCCTCTACCAATGTTAAATCAGCCCTCAAAGGAAGAATATTCCACTAAATATAAAAGACATTATACAGAGAATATTCACTAAGATTAACAGCTGCCTTTCTTGAGAAATCATGTGCTGTTACTGTTTACTACTGCTGTTGTAAAGAGTTTTAAGAAGTGGTAACTTTTTGTGTCTTGTCATGCAAAAAAAAACCATACATAAGTATATACTGGTATTATATATATTATATATTATTATATATATATCACATATATCTAAAGAAATAAATATAAATCATGGAAGGCAGGAGGCAATGGGATGATACATTCAAAGAACTGAATGAATAAAAGATCATTGCCTGGGAATTCTTTTTAATTCAATTCAATTCAATTCAATTTAATTTAATTTATTTGAGAGAGACAGAGATAGTGAGAGAGAGCATGAGCAGGAAGAAGGGGGAGAAGCAGAATCCCCGCTGAGCAGGGAGACTGATATGGGGCTAGATCCCAGCACCCTGGGATCATGACCTGAGTCGAAGGCAGATGCTTAACCAACTTAGCCACTCAGGTGCCCCTGGGAATTCTAATCTAACAAAACTACACTTCTAAAATTATGGCATAATTAGGAGATTTCCAGGTAAACAAAATCTGAGAGAATTTTTTTGCTAGCAGACCTGCCCTACCAAGAAATACTAATTGGGGGGTCCTTTAAGCTAAAATGAAAGAACACTAGATAATAACTCAAATCCACATGAAGAAATAAAGAGCACGGCCAGAGTAGCTGCATGGATAAAAGTCAATAATACCAAAAGTTGGTTCTTTGAAAAAAAATAAACAAAATTGACAAATCTTTAGCTAGAGTAACAAAAAAAAAAAAAAACAAAACCAAACCAAACCAAAATAAAAAAACAGTAGAGGAGATTCAAATCATGAATGAAATGAGAGATATTATTAATGACCTTACAGAAACTTAAACAAACAAAAAAACTATAAGAAAATGCTATGAACAATTAATTGCATATAAAAAATTAAGTAAGGTAGACTTGTAACAAATAAATAGATTGAATTTCTAACAAATTATTTGTTTTCAAAAAGACAGGCCTAGGACCAGGTGCCTTCACTGGTGAATTCTACCAAACGTTTGATTACAAAATAACACCAATACTTCACAAACGCTTCTGAAGAATGGAAAAGGATGAATCATTTTCCAATTCATTTTATGATGCCAGTACTACTGTGCTACCAAAAGAGGCAGCGGTAACCCAAGTGAAGGGGACAGATGACCGCTATCGCTTATGACTATAAATGCGAAATTCCTCAGCAAAATACTAGCAAACGTAACCCAGCAAACATGTAAAATGAACTATACACCACAACCAAGGAGCCTTTCCTAGGAATGCAAGACTAGTCCAACATACAAAAATTAACCTGTGTGGTATACCACAGTAATAGAATAAAGGACAAAATTCGTAGAATCTCAACAGATTCAGAAAAGACATTTGACAAAATCCAGCATCTTTTCCTGATAAAAACCCCCAACAAACTAGAAATAGAAGACAAGGGCACCTATGAAAACTCCACAACTAACATTACTTAATAATGAAAGCCTGAGAACGTTTCCCCTATGTTTGGGAACAGAAGATGTGCATACTCACCACCTTTATCCAGCACTATATTGGAGCTTCCAGACTGAGATATTAGACAAGAAAATTAAATAAATGGCGCCCATATCGGAAGTAGTGAAACTGTCCTTATTTTCAAATAACATGACCTGGTGTATAGGAAATGCTAAGAGTTACACACACACACACACACTTGCATGCACGTGCACAAACTTGAGAGAAACTATCGAAACTAGTGGAATTTCACAATGTCGCAGAAGAAACCATAGGAGAAATTTTCATGACTTTGGATTAAGAAATGTTTTTTTAGATATAACACCAAAACCACAAGCAGTTTACGTAAGTAAATAAATAGGACTTCATCAAATTAACGACATTTTTGCTTTAAAGAACTGCATTGATAAAGTAAACAGATAACAGCACAGGACTGCACTCTTAAAAATTTGTAAAGAAGATAAATCTTATGTTAAGTGTTCTTAACACACACACACACACACACACGCACACCCTCCCAAAGGGGCATAGGAAAATTCTGGAGGTGATAGATATGTTTTTATTATTTTGATTGTGGTGATGGTATTTGGTGTATGATCAAAAAAGCTGCAAAAAAAAAAAAAAACAACCTTTGTGGAATAGGAAAAAATATTGAAAACCATGCATCTACTAATAAACTAGTATCTAGACTACATAAAGACTCTAAAAACTCAATAATACAAAGATAAAAAATCCGATACCACATGGATAAAAGTTGTGAATAGACACTACCCCAAAGAAAATGTACAAATGACCAGTAAACACATGAAAATGTTCTCAAAATCACTAGTCATAAGAAGAATGTAAATCAAAGCCACAATGAGATCCCATTTCACACAGAGTAGACGGTAAAAAAAGAAAAAGAAAGAAAAAAATGAAGTGAATGTTTTTTAAGTAGGTGGAGAAATTGGAATCCTCTTACATTACTGGTGGGATTTTAAAATGAGGAGGTCATTGTGGATGAATAACAGTTTGGCAAATCATCAAAATGTTAAATGTAGAGTTATCCTAAGACCCGGCAATTCTATTCTTAGATCTTTACTCAAGAGAATGAAAAACATATGTTCACACAAAAATCTGTACACAAATGTTCATGGCAACATTATTTGTAATAGCTAAAAAGTGGAAACAACTCCAATTGCCGTCAACTGATAAGTGGAAAAACAAAATACCATTTACCCATTCAAGAGAATATTACAGTAAAATGGAATGCAGTACTGAGACGCGCTCCAACATATATGAACCTTGAAACTCCTATTAAATGAAACGAACTAGTTACGAAAGAAAAGAAGAAAGAAAGAAAGAAAGAAAGAAAGAAAGAAAGAAAGAAAGAAAGAAAGAAAGAAAGAAAGAAGAAAGAAGAAGGAAGGAAGGAAGGAAGGAAGGAAGGAAGGAAGGAAAGAAAGAAAGAAAGAAAGAAAGAAAGAAAGAAAGAAAGAAAGAAAGAAAGAAAGAAAGAAAGAAAGAAACCCACGGATTGCATGGTTCCATTTATAAGAAAGGAACAGAATAGGCAGCTCCATAGAGACAGAGGCAAATTTGTGGTTGCCAGGGTTTAGGTGTAGTGGGAAGTGGGGACTGACTGGTCATAGTGTTTCATTTTGGAGTAATGAAGATGGTCTGAAATCAGATAATAGTGATGATCACACAACTTGCTGAATCTAGTAAGAGACACTGAACTATATGCTTTAAAAGTTCGAATTTATGGCACATGAATGATATCACAATTACGCTGTGATTTTAAAAAAATCATTCGGTCTCTCCCAACTTGCTCTCATCAAAACGCCCCAGGGTTCCTCTGGGTGTACTCTCCACACTATTTCTCTCTCCCTTGTTGCAGCAAGCTAAAGAAACTTGCCTTTTATGGGCTCCACGTGTATTCCTTGGGTCTTTGGTTGGTGAATTTTACCAGTTCCTCCATCCTTATTATTGACAAAGATAACAATGGTAGTCAAAATGGATAATAATTTGCCAAGGTTTATTTTGTTTGTTTTCTTTTAGGCACAGATCATGCCATCTTTACAAAAGCCCACTGAGTGAGGTAAAGTGAGGTATTTACTATAAAAGACTGTGAGAATTAGAGAGATTATTTGCCATATGCCCAAAGCGACAGGGCTTGTTGAGGGGATTTCAAAAGTTCAACACAAATCTCCAGACTACAAGGTGTTTTATTTCTTTTTCAGCTTGTTCCAAGGAATGGTCATTTTGTTCTAATTTTTCAGGATACAAAGTGACACCCACTTTCCTTAGTGAATAGACCCACATTTTCCTGCCAAAATTAATGAGGGCTAAATTTTTCCTCTACAACTATTTCATTCTTTAATGTGTAAGTCTCAGCTCCTGGGGCTTTCCTTGGTAGCAAGTCATAAAGAGGTAATTGATGTGGAAATGCCTTATCATTTAATAGGAAGTCATCTTACCTTGTAACCAGGAAAAAAACCCAAAACCCCCAAAACATTACAGTCTATTTTTTTCCCCCCTGGAACCACTTGGGTACCATGGCTATAACTCCAACTTGGTCAGGCAAGAGAGTCTGGGCTATTTTCCCTCCAACATAAATTGCAATGAACATTATAAAAGTAAGATGGTGTTGTTTGTAGCTTGAAACCCCCTTTTCAATTTCACTGTATAGATTCTCAAAATACAAGTTGCAAGTGGCCCCTTTTATTGTTGTTCCAATAGTACTATTGCCCATTTATTCATGTGCCACCTTAGCAGTGCATGTTTTTACACTTTACGGATTGCTTTGATTGTAAAAAAAAAAAAAAGCTTTTATTTATTTCATTTAAAAAATGTCCTTGCCTAGAAAACAGAACTCTATTGATGTAGATTTTCTATATTTACTTATTTTTCTCTTCAGTCTACTAGTGACACTAATTATCTCTTTGCTTTGTATATATTGTTTTTCATCACGGTTTTGTTTTCCTTTTGATTTACTTTCCCTTTACATTTTTTTTTCCAGCAGGAAATTATGATGAGGGTCCAAAGTGGTGGTATTTGGAGAGATGATTATAAGTACTCGAATCTATTTATTCAATTCCCTTGAATGCGTACTGTTTCGGAAGGAGCTTGAAATTAGGAGTAAGATATGTAAGATGTCTTATAGTCTACCACTTATTTGTGGTGTGACTCTGAAAAAAAACACTTAACTTTTGTAAAGTCAAGGATTCTTTTATTGTATGATGGAGACGGTAATACCAGTCTTGAAGAATTAGTGTAAGATGCAAATGAGATCACGTACATGGAGCGAGGCACATAGAAAAATTATAAATGGAGTTAATATTTATTATTAGCTGCACTGTCATGAACTAAAGCCTCTGATGCAGAGAATGAAGGTCTAAAGTATCCCCTCTGACAGCAAACAGGCATAGAGCTGGGCACATCTTGGAGGCAATTAGGCCCTTATTTTGTAGTCTTTGAGATACCTTGCTAATTTTCAACTTTTACACGCAAGGTACAGGGTGGAAAACAGATATTAACTCTTTTCCCCTGAATCTCTGTGTTCTTCTCATGGGAATCTCCCATATTTCTTCAGAATGACTGCTTATAATTAATACAATGATCCCTTTCACGATTTCATCATCTAACCCGCTGTTGGGGTGAAAGTCCCCAGTGGTATGATATGAGTCAGGAAGGCCAACATATTAGCTGATTACAACTATGTCCAATTCTGCTTCCATGTTTTCTATACATTTAAGCTCTTAATAAGAAATTGTCAAAATCAAATTTTGGACGTATATGACAACAGCTGTATTTAAATAGCATCCCCTGGTTTGAAAAACTGGTTTTCGTACAGCTAGTATTTCATTTGTTTTCCTAATGAACCTATGAACAAACCCACAACATTATCATCCTATAACACATACAGAGAATCTACTGAAGAGAAGAAAAAGTCAACTTGGGAGACTGTGGGTAGGAAAGGCAATCCTCCACAGCCTATCACCCTTGCATGGTCCCCCAGAGTGTGCCTTGGGTCTAGAATATTTCCCTACATGAAGATAAAGAGCCCCCATAGTCTGCGCCAGGCATTTTGCCTTGTTTGAGATCATGTTTCCTTGTTCCAGATTTGATATGTACTTCCTTGTTCTGCCTAACTGTGTGTTATTTGGCATCTGGCTAACCCCAGCACCATCTCTGTTCCTGGTGGGGAATAAATGTGGTTCTTTGCTTGCGGCACAAGAGGGGCATGTTGAGACCATCTCCCTGCATTATCTGTAGGATGGAGCCCTTCAGCCATGATGGTTACTATAGAGACTGATCTTGTTCTATTTTCTGGTGAAGCATGTGTGCAGTATCCTTTCTAGCACCCTTTGAACCTGCAAGCCAGCGGGCTAACACCTTGGAACTACTGCTCCTCCTGGTGGTAGGTATGGGGAACTCCTCCCTTGGAGGTGATAAGTGTCTCTTGCTTAGCACTGTGCAAATGGGCTTTGTGAGGGACAGTGGTCATTCTTGGTGCTCTTGGTGCTGCTATTATTAACTTGGGTGCAACTAGTAATTTTCCCATTTCTCATATTGCTGTCAATCCACATATTGTTGCTTACTGCGAGAGAAAGGAGGCAGCTTTTCTTGGTTCATGTTGAGTTGATCTTTTTTAAGCACCATTCAATGTGATTTTCTTTCTTAGGCATGGTGTCAACATATGATGTTTGAAGATGAGTTTTGACATTATTAACAAACAGCTGTCCTACTCCTTCTTCATTAAAGTGATTTTGATGACTTATTCCTGTTTCATTAAGGCAATGATTGCTATTTCATATTTCACAGATTCTAGGCAATAATTTATGTACGTTCATCTTTTTTTCTGAATTGTATTCATTGTTTCCAATTTGAGAAATGGTACCTGAATCCTGACCACTCCATTTGTCTATTTGTCAATATGCTCAAGAAATCTTGATGCAATATTGGATTTTAAGTTTTGTGGGCATCTGGCCTGAAGATCTTACTCTTTTTACTTTATCACTTGGAAGCTAATTTCAGAAATTCTATGACATGCCCTTGAAATGTATTAAAGAGCAACATTGGGAATGACATAGAATTAATTCCAGACAGCATACAGGATGTGCTTACTTTCCCTTTGTGAATATCTTATATTCTAAATCAACATTGTTTAATAGCATTTCTATGATGATAAAAAAGTTCTACAGCTCTGCTAACCAGTATTACAGTCATAAGCCACATGTGGCTACTGAGCATTTGAAATTTGGCTAGTGCTAATCAAGAAATAACATTTTTAATTTTACCTAATGCTCATTAATTTAAATTAAAATGTAAATAACTAATGTGGCTAGTGTTTGCCATACTTAAGGAGCAGATCTTATAGCTTATTTTGTGTACTTTATACAATCTTTTGATATTTCTTGTCTGGAGAATGGTTCTTCCAAAGCTAAAGGAGTTACAGAAAACTAATAAAAAAAATCAATGGTATAATGGAAGCAACACGGAATTTGAAGTCTTAACAGAACTTTGTTCACATTGGAAAGAGCCACTTAATCTCCCTTCGTCTCTATAAAAAAAGGTTTAGAATATATTCTTTTATAAATGTGTGAAGTTGTGGAGTTAAATCAAATCAAATATGCATGTAAACTTTGGGAAAATAAAAGACTCAACCAGAATTAGTTTCCTTAAATTTCCTAGGGTGAGTCTCCAGTGGCTTATCACAGGGCATTTTCCACTGGTCATTTTAGGAGTCCTTCTCAGACAGGAATGTGGATACTTGGGTGTTTTTTTTGCAAACACATATTAACGATAGTATGTTTTTAGTGGCTTAGGTATTTTGAATAATAGTTTTTTTTTTTTTTGTCAGGAGAATCCCATGTTTATATTACAATTTAGGATTAATTTTAGTATCTGCCTCTTGCTCAGAGATTTGTAAAATTACATGTATTTAGATTTAGTTTTAAAAACATACCATTGAACAAACAAGAGCAGGGGGCTACCTTGTAGCCTCATGTATCTTTTCTTCCTTATTAGTCATTGTCCTGTCAGGAAAACTAAAGCCACTGTAAAGAAAACTAGTTGTGTGTGTTGGAAATGCAGAGAAAGAGAGACGGGGGTCGGTGAATTAACTCAGATGTTAGTATCTGCAATAAGCATCAGCCATTCGCCCCTGAAACCCAGCTGGGTGAATTAATGTGAGGAGGTATCAGAGCCTTCAAAATCTGAGGAAGGGGCACATGGCCAGTACTGGAAGGGCCAACAGTGGAGTTACCACTTTGCTGGAACAGAGAACGTTGAGTCTTGTGGTTAAAGCTAGAAGTTCTTAACAGATGCGTACATCTAGAAATGCTGCCAGACACACAATGAGAAAGAAAGCGGCTTCTCCCGTACTCGTGCCAACTGATCTCCCATCTGTGCCTCTTACCGGCAGAAACTAACAAGAAGCCCGTTGTCAAGGGGGCCTGGAAAGTGTAATCTGCCTCCTGTTAGCCATGGCATCAAAGGTCAGAGAAGTTGCACGTGGGGCTGACATAAAAAGAAAAGGTTTATAATTGGGATATCTTCTGTCAAAGTGATAAAAACTTACCAAAAAAAATAACGGTTAGTTTGCTTACTGCCTTTAAAGCTTCTTAGATCTGTGATTTGGTGTCTGGCTGTATTTTTTAGAATATTCTTTCTCTCCGTTTTTTCTGAATGTTTCTTCTGTCAATTTCTCTGTCTTCTCATTTCTAGTATTGCCATCACGAATGATGTAGGAAAGATGTTGGAGTTCGAAGTTGACAGCCGAGAAAGAATTCTTGAGATGTCTTTGGTGCAAAAGTTGATTTTATTAAAGCAAGGGGACAGGACCCATGGGCAGAAAGAGCTGCACTGGGGTCATGAGGAGTGGCCCATTATATACTTTCAAGTTGGGAGGGTGTTAGAGATAGCATAAATCTCTAAGGAATTTTGGAAGGAAAGTTTCCAGGACCTTGAGGGGACTAGTTATTGTTGGGAAAAGGTCATTTATTACCATCTAATAAAACCTTAGTCACGAGACCCTTCAGATGTATATGGACAGATCATATGCTTGGGGGATGACTGCCAACATGTATCTTGGGGGCTAGAGATAAAGGACATTTCCAAAGGGATTTTTATATGTTAAAGTAGACTTACAGGATCCTGGGGGTTAGGCTAGGATTGCCTTTCTGCCCTTTGCAAAGTATTAACTTCGAGAAAACTGAGTTCCTAAAGCAACGTCACTCTGCCTTTTTTAAGGACTTGTCAGTGGGCTGTTGGTATTAAGGAAATTTGATTTTTCTTTGTTTCCCACATCAATGAGCATACTAGACTACTTTATATTGTACTATAGCCCTTGGATGCTCTTTTATTTTCTTTGGGTTTCTGGTGGCTTTGTTTCTGTTGACCTCTATACAAGTTGACTCATTCTTTCCTTGTCTGAGCTGAGTCCACCAATGAGCTCACTGAAGATATTCTATTATCTACATTACTGTGTTTTCTTTTTTTCTCGTTTCCATTCAACTCTTTCATATAGTGTTGATATCTCCCTGAAATTTCCCATTTGATCTTGTCTCATGTCTCCCTTTCCATTAATGCCTTTAACCTATTCATCATTTTTTTACATTTCTTGTTGGATAGTCTCAACATCTATGTAAGAGGTGAGTCATACTTAGCTGATTGCTTTCTCCTGGCGGTATGATGTTGTTGTTGGGTTTTTTCTCCTCGTCTTTCCTTATGTCTTATAGATCTTTATTCTTTAAACCCAGACCTCTCATATAGGACGGTAGTGACAGAGGTAAACAGATTTTTGGCCTAAAAGTGGGCATGCTTTTCTACCTGCTTTGTTTTTGTTATGGAGACTTGGTTTAATTTATTTAGGTGTTGGGTTGGATTGGGGACTTTATGTTGCTATGGTTACCCTCAGGGCCCCACACTCTTCAAATTTATCCAACGACACCTCATGTTTAGTGTAGGATATGTGTTGCCAGTTTTTATCAATACGTGCTACACCCTGATTTTTAGGTCTTCCCTTTGTGCTGATCTCAGACGGCTCTTTTGTACACTTTTGCAACTCTTCCAGCTTTTCCTTTCATTCATTCCTTCATTTATTCGTTCGATAACAATTTACTAAGAGTATGCTCTATACATGATAGGACAAGGCCCTGTCTACATGCCAACTTGGGGTGTTAACATTTTTATACTACAAACCTTTAGGACTATATTGACTAGTTACAAAAATAGGAAAACACTTTAGGAATTTGATTTCAGTTGAATTTCATTCACAGATTAATTTGATAGAAACACAACGATTTTAAATAGTAAATATTCTAATCCTGAAGAAGAGAGCATTTACTACTTTTTAAAGTCTTCTTTTACGCCCTGTGGTAGGATTTTATAATATATGAATAGATTTATTATTGAAAGCAATATTATTCTCTGGCTTGCTGGAGCCTTCTTTATGCAAGAGATCATTTGATAAGCACAGTTACTGAATAAAGAGGAAAAAAGTAATTAAAACATCACATACTTTGCCAATATGGCAGGCCCAAAACAATTTGAATGAAACTTGGATCAATAAATCACATGACTGGTGATTTAAAATCTCAGCTGCTATGTTTAGGAGAAAATGATTTTCTCCTATATTAGCTTTTTGGTCTAGATTTGACCGAAATCAACATCATTTCAAGAAACAACCAAAATGTATTTAATTCTACAAGATTATAACATATTCATATGTTCCTTATGATATTTTGACTTACACATATTAAAATACTGATTATTAAAATTAGCGCACTTATTAAAATAATTATTTATATGTTTTGTTCTAATTTTTATTGTATTCTAATTTTTTAGAGATTTTATTCTAAATAATTTGTATTATTTAGAAATCCTATTCATGCAGTTAGGTCTAATTATTACCTCTTTCCAAATGACTTCTAAACCTATGGGCTATATATATCCACATGTATAAAAATCTATATTTACACCTAAACCAAACTCTAAATCTGAATCTATACTTACAACTCTATCTATCTACCTACCTGTCATCTGTCTACGTAGGTGAAGTTACAGAAATCTGTGGATTAAAGCTTAAATATGTCTTCTGCCATCCACCCCTGTATTTTGAACAACTGACCTGATGGTTTGTCCGGTATGATGTTCTGGATCTCTAAATCCAACATGTCTTAAGCTTACATTTTTTCTCCTGTCACTCAAGACGAACTTTGTCTTAACTCTGTATTTATACTAATAGCACCATATACTTAATTCAATCTCTAGCAGTCCAAGCTCATACTTTCTATTCCATAAATAACAAAGCTTTGGCCAAATTTTGCTATTGGTAGAAAAATGCTTTACTGAATCTCTCTCTTGACTTTTGATACAAAATGAGGTCTGTTGTGTTTTATTTATCCATTCAACAGATATTATTAAACACCTGCTCTTTGCCAGGCACTGAGACAACAGGAGCCGGTAAGCCTGATATTCACCCTGAACTCAAATATCTTAGAGTCTAGCTGATAAAACCAATCTTAAATAATTTCGTCATGATCCACTGACACCCGTGCATCCTTAAGCTACTTTATTCTACTTGCCTTGCAAGGAAAGCTAAACCATCACTTCTTTCCAAGGAATTTTCCTTGGTCCTACTCCTAATACCCCATGGGCTGATAGTTTACATTGTACCTATAATGCCAACCTTCTAGTCAATTTTAAATTATTTAATATCATTTAATTGATTATAAGTTCATCAAGGAATATTCAACTCTGAATATCCACATTTCCCAAAAGCAACAGGAAATCAGTAAGTGTGGTGAATTTGAATGTGTATAAAACCACAAAGTGCCCATGTTTTATCAGAAAGAGAATATTTTCAAATTCCTTTCTGCTCTGTTTTTCTGCTGCTTTCATTGTTTTTATTCTTCATTACCAAGAAATTATAGAGTTGTCATGCTGCCTTATAATTATTCACTAACATTAATGCACGTTGGATTATTTTACTGCATGTTATGAGGATAATAATAAAATCAAGCAAGATGCATGGTACACAAATGAGTCTAGAAATTACTCCAAGCACTTTTTCTCATCTTCTTTGTGAATATATATAGTAGGTGAGCATATAGAGTAAGTAGAATCTGCCTAATTAATTTAATTCCTTGTTTTTCTGTGTGTGTGTGTGTGTGTGTGTGTGTGTGTGTGTGTGTGTGTGTGTTTAAGCTTACGGAAGTTAGTAACTAAAAAGAAAATAATACATGCAGAGTCCATGCTATGTAATGTATATATTTTAAAGATAAGAGTAGAATTTCATTGCTTGATCATTTTCATATTCATCACACTAGCAGAGAAATTTAACTATCCCTCCAATACAAATCCTCCCCAAAGAATGATAATGCGTTACCACTGAGGATATGTCACACTCTAAGTAAGGTAATAGAAGCATGAGCCTTTTCTCTTGGGAATTTAATTTTAATGAGTTGCTTTTCAAAATTCCCAAGTCTCCAATCAGCAAAAGGGTGATGATTGATTAGTTTACCGCTAGGTAATGGCGGGTGTTATTCTTAAAAAGAGAGGTATACCAGTGTCGCAAATAATGGCATATGGAAAGCTGGTTAGTCTTAATGGTAGCCCTATTTATTTCCTTGGATGAAAATATTCCTAAGTGAGCAAAAATAGTATAGTTGGTGAGACGCCATTTTTATAAAATCATGGGTAGATCGTTAGAGTTGCTTAGTGACATGCTTCTAGTGATTGCATCATATTCATGGTTAACTGCTGTTGTTTCTCTTTCTCAAACTCATTTAAAGGAAAAGTCATGTCACACACTGAAGCTGACCTTGTTTTCACAGAGGTCTTAAAATGTAAATGAACACATGTTTATCTATCAACGAATAGCCCACAAAAAGTAAATATTTCCTTACTATCATTTCTGGTATATTCTTCCACACCTCACCATACATGGCTTATTAAACTGTCCCTCTAATGAAGTTTCAATATTCAAATGTAGCTTTTAGTCAATTTGCTAAACAACAGTTTAGCAAGTTAGTCAGATTGGCCACATCTTTGAGTGTGTACCTGTGTAGAAGGAACTTATCAATTAAAAATTAACCAAAGCTTGTCATTAAAATAGTGCTTGGGGTCTTGTTATTTGTTGTCCCTATAATCAGAGTCTGGCTGGCAACTGTGAACTTGAGAGATGCGGACAATGACTGTAACATGAGGATAAGGGAATGTCTTTTTTCAGAGAATTGTCCTATGTACCCCGATAACATGAATGTGCAGTGCTCAAGGGCTGTCTTTAAATTGATGATGACTTGTTTGAATCATTTAATAAGGCCATCTTAGCAATGAATACTTTCATAAGGTATCAGAATGTTTGAATAGATGAGCACTTGGGAAATACACACACACACATTTGAGTAGAAGTTCTAGGAAATGTGTAATTGTGTAATTCTCTGATGAAAACATCATAGAAACCCACTCTGCAGATAACAATGTTATTTCAGACAAACACATATACACCATTATTTGCATAAAGATTATTTTTTCAGAAGTTTTAGTAAAACCAGAAAAGATAATAGTTATTTTATGACACATGTAGTTTGGCGAGTAAAAATACAAGAACATGTATAGTCCAAGAAAAAAATAAATGCCAATCATTTTGAGGATAGGGAATTTTATTTTGAATGCAGTGTCAGAGATGCAGAAACACACTTACAGGCTGGATATTACTTCCAGAACCTCTGTATCCTCTGCCATTTGCTCTTATTTCTTATATTCATTTCCATGGGATTCAAATTGTTTCCTTGTAAATAAAAATATTTACAAACTGTTTTTGAACTTGGGACTATTCACATATTGAAGTGTTCTTTTATATTAATAAAATGGCTGTAGTATGATTTTCTTGTTTGCAATTCTTTCCTTGATAGCTCAATTTTCCAGCATGGCTGAAAATACTAAACATCTTGAATGTAGGCTCCATTAATTTCTCAGTTGGTGAAGTTGTGTGTGTGTGTGTGTGTGTGTGTGTGTGTGTGTGTGTATTTATGTGTTGATCAAGTCATTTTGTTAGGGTGAAGATACGTCACCCAAATCTAATGAGCTGGTTGGCTTCTAAGAAATTATTTTTTTAACAAGAGAAAATATGCCTCTTTTCATAGAAAAACAACAACACATTTTAACCATTAGAATGACTTTGCATATGTGTGCCATCTGTATATAGTTAAGATTGAAAATGGAGTATGAGATTAGAATTTGAAAAAACATCAAGAGCATGTCATCTTCTGAAACTTAAGCTAATAGAATTAGTATAAGAGGGAACAGAACAGCCATTCTCAGGCCTAGTGTGTTGTCAAAGAAACAAGACTAACTGTAAAGATTGAATGGGATGTGTAAAGCATAGAAAAGGGAGGTGGGGATGCAACAAATATGTGTATGTCTTTGCTTTCTGCATTTTGGATGCAATGCGTGTACTGAGTATACAAAATAATTTCCCGTTTTCAGCTGATGCCTTGATTCTTACCAGTGTCTGGGCTAGGTGATGAGGGCAAGCGTGAGGAACCCCAGCATCACAGGATCACAGGCTACAGCCATACCACTGGAATGTGTCCTCAGGTTTCCTGAGGTTGTTGAGGTGTTGAGAACATCGGCCTTGGTGAGGAACACAGAGCAAGAGGAAATAAGTGTCAGCTTTGTCCCGGAAGAGTTAGGATCAAGTTCTGCCATCAAGGGCTGAGCATAGCCAGGAAATGTTGGAGACATTCGGGGCATAAGTTTGGCAGTTACAGGAGTGAAGAGGAAAGGTGGAGAAGGATGGCAACATGATTTGCAGAGTCTCTGCAAAATAAAAATCTAAGGCCTCTTACTCATAATTATTAAGAATTTCAAGACTATGACAGAAGACTGTAAACCAAGCATGGGCCTTTCTACGTGCAGAGCCCTAGGCAGTCAAAACGCACATGAAGGTGGCATGGAGTGGGGGCAGAGGTAAAGGATAAACATCAAGGCCCCCTTTCATTCTTTAAAGTAATGACAAACTATGGGAATCATGTTAATTCAGATTATTGTTATAGTTAATTGATTTTTCCCCATTTACTTTATAAAAGTTTTAGTTTCCTGTGGCAAGAAAATGCACAGGCAGTCTTGTCTCATATAGCCAAGTAGAATTAGTTTTTATGTCTCATTGTTTTTCCTTAATTATTGAACGCACAGTGCAAAACAATGACTTCATAATGCCTCTTACTTTATTTAAGATGAATTAATTACTTGATAATCTTAGCTTGTAGTCTACTTTAGCCCATAGGCCAAAGAGTAATGTAAAGGATAGTTTCATTGTTCAAATTCAGGGAGATCACATGGTGCATTAAAAATTACATTTGGGTTGTAGGACCAACATATATGTGACTGTCAGTGACTCAGTTAAATTATGTAAGTCTAACCTGTAAAATTTATATTATATTCGTGTCTGTAAGTGAATCAAGCTATTGGGAAGAAAATGCACATTTCTCTATTGTAAATCAAAGGTTTCTAAATTCCCTTCCCTCCTAACATTGATATAACGTGTGCGCGTGCTCATGTGCGTGTGCACCTTTGTTGTAAAGAATTTCACCAAGGGTGTAAAGAGGGGATGGACCACAGCCTCTTAGAATTGCTCTTTGTTAACCAAGTGAAGGAGAAAAAGCCAGTGATCATTGAGGGACAAAAGGGAAAAAAAACTAATTTACTCTTTTCTAATTCTAAGGCTATTAAACCATGTTTGGCAGCTAGATACTTATATTTCCAAAACAAATAAAGGTCTTTGCTGGGGTTAATTACAAAGAAATGAAAGTAGTATCTGTTCTGATCACATCACAGCTGTCATTTCTCTAACAACACCACATTCCAAATTAGAGGCCACGAAACACCTCGGCACTATTGTTGGGGGCAGAACCTTTTCAGATTTCACTTTCTGTGCCAAAGAAATGACTGTTACAGGCGATTTACCCACACGTTTCAGGATTTAATATAAACACACAACTTTTTTCCTTAGAAAAAAACATTAAAAAAGCTCTGCATTCGCACCTCTACAGCTATACATATGAACCCCAGGCTTCATGAGAATTCCATGGGGAGGTTTTCACAAGGACCGGTGTGCAGGCCCCCCTTCCAGAGATTCTGAATAACTGAGAGGGGTGTGGGCACGCTTGCTGAAATTATTAAGTTCCTCGAATAATCTCGGTATTTAGGGAGGCTTGGGAAAGCATTGGTTCCAGTGTAGATATGTTTGACTTCTACTGCCCTTGGAGGTAGAGAGGAGGAGAGAGAATTTGTGCTTTGGGACGGAGAGATCAAAGTCCTCCAAACTCCTAAATGTTGGCATCCCTTCTCTGCATGTTTGGTATCTTGTCTGGAAGCTTTAAAGATGGCGATCCGAACCTGCTGGATCACTTTTCCGCTGCTGGGGCAAGATCCTAGATGGGGGTGGCTTATGGGGGCTGCGGTAATTTCACAAGGTGCTATATTTATGGGAGCCTTGGTGGAAGGACATCCAGTGAACCTGTGGCAAGTCGAAAGAACATCATTGAGAGGGTTCCCTGAGAGTAGCCTGGAGCTGCTGACTGAGATAGATAATGGTCAGTCCCAACCGCCCAGGGACTGACTCTGAGCTCACACGCTTATGGAATAAAGAACTGAGCACACAGCTTCTGTCTGCAATGTATATGGCTGGACCTGGTGAGGAGGAAAGTTAGAAAAATGATTCTATAATCATAGGATTCACAAAATGACACAGTTTTGTTAGCAGAATCCCAAACTGCTAGAGTATATAGCCTCCTGCCACAGAACACCAGAGGGATCGTCGGAGCTGACAGCATGGACGCTGGGCGCTGAAGAGCTCGAATCCAACTTTGGACCCTCCTGCTTACAAGCTGTGCAACACTGACAAGTCACTTGCTTTTCTAGGCTCAATTCCCTCAACTATAAACTGGGAATATTAAAATTGAAGAGGTTGTTTGAAGGCTTCATTAAGTTAAAAACAAAAATGGTGGTATGTAGGAAGTACTCAATATGTGTCGGTGATTAGAATTACTTTCATGTATTGAAACGCTGATAGTCCAAAAAAGAAAGAGAATATTACCAGTAATTTAGCACTTACTATGCTAAACAGCTTATAACTCAGAGCCAGTGGGATAAAGCTGCTATCAGGAGCTGTGAAGGGGATGACTTACCACCAGGCACATTTCCATCTGTTGCTGTTGATTAAACATGCCGTTGGAATTAAAGTTGTCACACGCTAATTATAAAGCCAGCGATGGCTAATTCATATGCCTTTGAAATATACTCCCAAAGTAGCAGGTAAACAATGTCGGCAATTACAGCATCTCATTAATTCTGTAAAATGTGATAATATTAGCTTGAATTAGGTGGTTAACAGTCCCCTTTTCCAGAAAAAGTGACAATTGTAAGGGTTGAAAAGCTTCCGATCTGCTACCAGATGTGAAATTTAAGTATAAAGGAGAATTCTAGAATTCGAAGCAGGGAGGTTTTCCTTGGCAAGTCACATCTATGCTGAGTTTAGTTTGATAACACAAATGCCAGTTGGATAATAGAAAATCTTGGTTTGCTCCAGGTTCCAAAGAATTCATTCCCCAGAGGGTCAGACAAATGGAGAAATCTTTTATACCTCCCCAGTCACTGCAGCCATCCTGAATTTTACTAGGCTGGTGCTGCAAGCCAAAACCAAGTAAGAAAATTCCAGGAGTTCACAGAACATCAGGCCAGCTGTTGACCATGTGTCTACTGTCTGGGTGATTAATGCCCCAGCTGAGACCGGGAGGGACAAGAATAAGAAGATCGTGGAAGATCCTTTCCTGACATGGTTCTTGCTAAACATGCTTCTCAGGGTTGTTTTACCACTGGGAACATTTCTAATTCCTTTGACCAAAAGGCCATTTTTATTATATGTATTCTCTTGTATTTACACCAGTAAATTTTAGAATCTTCAAAGGGTGAAGATGCTTTGTAAGATTCCCTTTTAAAGACTATTTGCTATTGAGGAAAAGGAACATCTCTTGATTCCCTAGGGTATGTTTATTTGTCCTAAATATAAATACATGAAGTAATAAACTCAAAGGCAAGACATATATGATAAAAACTGAATTAATCTACTCATTGCTCTTTTTATTTTAAAAATAATTTATGGCAACATTATGCTTGTATTTAATACAACGACCCAGTAGTGTATCTTTTTTTTAAAAAGACAATTCATCACTGTTTAAAAGAAGAAAGGGAACTAGCATTTATTAAGTACTTACTACTACACAGTCTCTTAACTTACGTTCTTTTATTTAATATTCACCTTTATTTATTTTTTAAGGTTTTCTTTTTAAGTAATCACTACACCCACATGGGGCTTGAACTCACAACCCAGAAATCAAGAGCTGCATTCTCTACCAACTGAGCCAGGCAGATGCCATTAATATTCCCCTTTAAAGCGAGTATTTTTACCTTCATCTTAAAGAAAACAAAAGGGAGATTTTTAGAAACTAAGTTGCCCAAGGTCGCGAACAAGGTTGACTCCAAAATCAGAAAACTTTTTGGTACATTTTGCTCTTTCAAGTCTCTATTGTTTACATTGTCAATAAACAAACAATAAAAGAAAAAAGAAAGAACTATAAGATTTGATGTAATATTAGAGCAGATCCTAGACTTGATTGATCAACAAAATCAGGAACTTGAAAGAAATTTTCCTTTGGGTTGATTTTGTGGGTATCAGGTTTTATTGGGGAACAATAAATATATTTGCTAAAACAATATTTTTCTTGGTCTAGGCAACATAGAATGCTGGAATAAAGACTGCTGAGATCATCTGAAAGCAGTATGCTGTAAATAAAGGATTATTGAATTAAGAAATCAATCTATGCTTAATACTTTCTCTAGGGCACCTGGGTGGTTCAGACACTTAAGAGTCAGACTCTTGATCTCAGCTCAGGTCTTGAGCTCAGGTTCGTGAGTTCGGGCCCCGAGTTGGGCTCCATGCTGGACGTGGACCTACTTAAAAAAACAAAAAAACAAAACCCAACTTTTTCTATAAGATGAAGAAAGTAATATTTGGATTTCCAATATAACCTAGAATGTTCTAGTCCATTATGATTTATATAAAACTTCAAACCTGGCCTTGGGGAAAGCATCAAATAAAATTACATTTCCAACACATTGGTACTGACTATAGCCTCTTCTCAATTGTTTGTTCAAATCTTCCCTTGATCTGCATCCTATTGTCTTTGGATATTCCATTATTTAAAAATCTAATATTGATTTCCCTTTAAAATAATTTGCCTTGCTTATTGGCACTGAAGTCTGGTGACAATTCCCTGGCTCTCACCTTGAGGACAACTCACCTATTTTCTTTAGCAGTGGCCCTCAAGCAACTTGGGGTGAACATCTGACTTGTCTGAGCTGGCTTCTACCACCTGGTATCTCATGCAGTTCCCTAGATGTGATACAAGGGCCAAACACAGAGACTGGAAAAGAACTTTGGAAACATCAAGTGGAATGTACAGACTAAATGTACAGCATTATTATCAATAGCATTTTGGCTGACTTTTTAGTAGAAATTAATATATCCAGATTGGAGGAAATTATACAAGATAAATTACCTGGTTTCTTTTACAAATATATTGTTTGGAGGTGGAGGAGAATGAAAGCAGAGCTTAAGAATTAAAAAACATTTAAAAAGATATTAAAAAATATCAGGTAAAACTAATGAGAGAAGTCAGGTATAAAATAGATATTATTAATATTGTTTTACTCTTAAATATTTGATGTATATGTATTTAATTATATATTACTGAGGTCCTTTTAAAACTTACATGATTGAAAACACTGGAAGGATTCTCTATTTGTCAAGTTTGGGCTAATAAAGTCATATGAGAGAAAGTGGAAAAGTCTAAGATCAATAATACACCAGAAAACTATAATTTAGGCAGGATAGTTAGATTGTCTTTTTCCCAAACTTCCATTTTCAAATAAGCTTTTAATAATTGACTCTTCTCATTGTCTGTCTGGAAAGAAAGCAATGCATGCAATAAACTTCATCCATTCTCCATTCCAGGATTCACATCTGTAGTATCTATCACTTTGAACAGAACAAATACATGTGGTCAATTAAATTCAACCAGGTGTTTTTTGTTGGCAAGAATCTTAGAATCATAGCCCAGGTATTGAAGGACCCTTGGAGATCACAACCTAATTTCCTTAACTTAATTCATTTTTTCCTCATTTACCATCCATAATCTCTCAAACTGGTGTCTATGTGTAAATATGTACATGAGTTGGGTTAATTCATTACCAAAGCAGAACAGGCCCTCATGCCATCTCTGCACTGTGTTATATTCTGAGAACTCTATGTGATGCTAACAATCGGCCAGGGTGATTTGTCTGCCATGGTGGGATTCTATCTCACTTAAAAAGCCATGATTTCAGCCTTTACATTGATAAATAGACATAATAACATGATGGATGGTTTTAATTTCATAATATGACTTCTACTTTGGGAAATCACAGAATGCTGCAGATTAATGCATGTGATTGAAAATAAGTGACATCATGAAATCAGGTAAGACTGACATCAGATGAGCTAAATATTGTTCAGGTCTTCCTCTGCTCTGTTTTGAATAGGAAAAACAACACAAAACAAGCCTCCCTTCAAAAAAACCTTCATTTTTTCGCCATGGTATCTTTATAAGTGTTCTTTAAAAAATATTTTATTTATTTATTTGAGAGAGAGAGAGAGCAGGGGGAGGAACAGAGGGAGAGAGTGACTCTCAAGTAGACTCCCCACTGAACAAAGAGCCTGACATGGGGCTCAATCTCATGACTCTGAGATCACGACCTGAGCAAAATCAAGAGTTGGATGCTCAACTGACCAAGCCACCCAGGGGCCCCTCTTTACAAGTGTTTTAAAGACACACGATTTCTAAATACTGTATTAGAAAATGTTCAACCACCCAAAATCCCTATTAAGAGATACCAAGGGGATCCAGGTGTCTGAAATAAAAATGAAGAGCATAAAATTTTTTTAATGAAAGCTGTTCAATGTCAGGCCAGAGGTAAGGCCCTCTCAGCAGTGACAGTGCTTAGCCAGCAAACTAGTAAATCTGTTCACCTACCTAAAAGCTTAATGAAAAGATATTTAAAAAGGAACTGCGGGAGAAAAAGACATCTTTTACATGAAAATGTAGAAAACAGGTGAAAAAGTATGATATGCAGATCTTGATTTAGCCTTTTCTTGTGATGCCATCAGCTCCCTAAACACGTTTAAATGTTCAATTGCAATATATTGCAACTTACGTTAATCGGTTGCTTCAGTGCTAACCTGAGAGTGGAATTAAGCTGAGAATAGACATGGGAGCTGTTCGTGGGTTGATTTGCAGTGGGATGCAGTGTGCACGTGTGTATGTGGACAGGCATGCATATATATGTACATATAATTTAGTGATGACATTTTCTGTGCTTAAAACTCATTCATTTGGTAAAGAAAGATCAATGCCAGAAAAGAATAAAAAGGGGATTTTGTAATTTGTAAAGACATACATATTCATACTTTTTTTTTGAGACAAACAAATGAATCATTGGAACTAGCCAAAGTATTCTGAAAAACTTAAAGGTAGTGAATTGATATTTGATTTTTTTTTAAATAAGGAATTTAGATTCAGAAAGTGAGATTCACAGTGGCTGGCCAAATTAAAGTTTGGATTTTTCATTAGTTGTTTGCTATTTTTCAATGATTTTCAATAATGTGTGGTGGATATAGACTCAGTACAGGCTTTGGGAATTAGATTTCAGAGGCATCCTGTGGAACCTGGAGGATCGTGAAAGTCCAAGGGGCATAGAAGTCTTTGAGATGTCACCTAGTCACATATATCTCCTGAACTGGTGAAAAACTTTTGCAGATGAAAAGCAACATAGCCCTCTGTCAGTAATACCCTCTAGGTTCAAGAAGTGGATTGTGTTACCTTGGAAAACTAAACTGTCTTCCACCAGCAGTCTTGTGTTGCTGCCTTGTAATGTTTGCTTCAGAGCTAGGCAAGCAAAAGTGTTATTCAAAAAGACTGTAGAAATTCACTCACAGATTCCTTATCAGAACTCATAATAACCACCTAAAGACTTTGGTTAATCATATTGACAAGAGGACCAAATGGAAACTAGACTTATGTTGGGATTTTCACAGCCCTCTTCATAGATAAAAGGAAACCAGTCACATTTTAGGGCTCATCAAATTCTACAAATGGAGTTATTTGCCCTTCACCTTCTCAGTTGAATGTGGAAATATTTTCACCTCATATCATTAGAAGATTACTCTCTCTACATTTCTTACTACTAGAATAATGTCTTCTGTAGATTATATTGTTTTCTCTGTTTCTTCTACAATTGGAATACAGACCACTACTATATATCATAATTTCATTACCTTTCTAAATTATTTTTGATGATCTCCTTAGACTTAGAATATCTATAAATAATAACACTTTAGAGAGAACATCAATTATATTTGAGGGCCTATATCATGGTTCAAATGTCTCCCAGTAACTTGTATAATTTTCATTTAACTTAAATATTCTCTGCATTAGATTGGAAAGATTACAATAATTATTTTAGGCTGAAAATGACTAAGAGTAAAGAGAGTTTTCCAAAGAAGCAGAACCAATAGGAGATTAGATATGTAGAAAATAGGTAGATATAGACAGATGTAGATGTAATTTAGGTATGATTTGACAGACAGAAGTCGAGAGAGACAGAGAGATTATGAGAAACTGGCTCACACAATGATGGAGGCTGAGAAGTTCCACAGTTTACTGTCTGCAAGCTGGAGACCCAGGAAAGCAGAAGGTTTAATTCAGTCGAAGTCCAAGGGCAGGAGAAGATGAAATGAGATGTCCCTGTTTAATGGTGAGGCAGGAAAAAAAGGATGAATTCGACTTTCCTCCACCTTTTGTTCTGTTAAGGCCCTCATGGACTGAATGGTGCTCACCCACAGTAAAGAGGGCCATCTACCTTACAGAGTCCACTAATTCAAGTATTAATCATCTGGAAACACCTTCAAAGACACAATGCAGAAATATGTTTAATCTGGGCATCCCATGGCCAGTCAAGTTAATGTATGAAATTAACTCTTACAAGTCCATCCCTTGTCAACTTGGTACCCATATGCATCTCCTTAAACTACACCCAATCTCCAAATGAAGACAAAAACAGGGCCATAACCTAACCTAATATAGCTACCCTGCATTCAACTAAAAATACACAAATCTTTTCCCTAGAAGAGGAAGTAAAGTCCTTGAGTGATGTTTACTGTTCTTGATATCCCATAAATTAAATACTAGATGTAAAGTTGATATATACATATGTATATAATACATACACATACATACACACAAACATATTCACAATAAAATAATGAGGAAATACTCATGATAATTACAGTTTTTATATCTGTAACTGAGGACTATAATTGGGCTGATTTAGATCATATTTGGTTTTCTGGAAAACCTTGTGAACTGCCCAAAGCTCTGTCTGTTGAAAGGATTTTCCCTCACCATTGTCCTTCAAGGTGGCCCAAAGAGGGGGTGTAATGCTACAGCTATCCAGTGGCAGGTGGTATCTGCATATCCCGCAGAACCATCTGCCAACCAGGCCCCAGTTTTCTCTTCTGTCAACCGATCCCGACACTCCCCGCGAAGGCCTTAGGTGAGAGAGAAGGCAGATTGGTAGGAGTGGGGATCATGGATATTTGGGTCACTTCTTCCTGTAACTTACTTGTGCTTTCAGGGCCTGCTTAGGCCTGATCATGTATATACAACTTCTCTTTGATAGTACAGTGTTGCTGTGCCCACCCAACCCTATGGCTTGGTGTGTCAGACAACACCCAGTATATGGTGGACACTTCAGATTACATAGTAACTTGGCAGCTCATCATTAAGCCTTTAGTCGCTCCAAAGGCCCAATAGTAGGCTAAGGCCTGTTTCTAAAAGGAAAGTAGTTATCTGTGCAAGATGACAGGGTCTTGCTCCAAAATCCTAAAGGTCTATGCTGCAGAACACCTGTAGGGTCCTGACAAAGCCTCCAAACAGCATCCCTATCTGCCACTGATATGTCAGTGGTATTGAATCTGGTGGATTATATGACCCAAGTGGCAGAGCAGCTTGCAAAGCACTCTGGACATACTGTAGAGCCTTCTCTCATTCTGGGCCCCACTCAAAACTAGCAGTTTTGGGGGCCACTCAATAAATGGATTAGAGTAACACACCAAATGAGGAATGTATTGCCTGTAAACTCCAGAGGCTTACTAGGTGTTATGACATTTTCTTGGTTGTAGGAAAGGTCAGATACAACAATTTATGCTTGACTTGAGAAGGGATATCTTGGCATATCTACACCACTGGTCCTTATGAAATTTCACTGAGGTAGAAATCCCTTTAATTTAATAGGATTTATTTCCCATCCTTTGACATGCAAATGTCTTACAAATAAGTCTATAGCAGTTCGCCCCTTCTTACTCACCGGGTCCAATCCGCATAATGTCATCAATGTAATGGATCCGTGTGATAAGATATGGCAGGAAAAGGAGTATCAAGATCCCTGCAGACTGAATTATGGCACAGGGCTGGAGCGTTGATACATCCCTGAGGTAGGACAAGGAAGGTATATTGCTGGCTTGGCCAGCTGAAAGCAAAATGCTTCTGGTGGGCCTATGGACATGTATGGAGCAAAAGACATTTGCCAGATTAATAGCTGCATACTAGGTACCAGGGGATGTGTTAATTTGCTCAAGCAATGAAACCACATCTGGTGCAGCAGCTGCAATTGGAGTCACCACCTGGTTAACTTTACGATAATCCACTGTCATTTTCCAAAATTCATCTGACTGCACAGGACAAATAGGAGAGCTGAAGGGGGTGTGGTGGGAATCACCAACTCTGCATCTTTCAAGTCTTTGACAGTGGTACTAATCTCTGCAATTCCTTCTGGGATGCAATATTACTTTTCATTTACTATTTTATTAAGTAAACACAGTTCTAATGGCTTCCAGTTGGTCTTTCTCACTATAAAAGCCCTCACTCCACAGATCAGGAAACCAATGTGGGGATTCTGCCAGCTGCTGAAATGTCTATTTCAATGAAGTATTCTTGAGCTGGGGAAATAACCACAGGATGGGTTTGGGGACTCACTGCACCCACTGTGAGATAAGCCAAGTTAAAACACCATTGATCACCTGACCTCCGTAAACCCCTATGCTGAATCGTGGTCCAAAGGGGTGTTTTGTGTCTCCTGGAATTATGTCAATTCAGAGCCAGTGTCCAGTAGTCCCTGAGAGGTCTGATTGGTTCCTGTCTCCCAATGCACAGTTACTTTGGTAAAAGGCAATAGGGCTCTTTGGGAAAGACTGAGAGAAGTACTAATAAATTTTTGGTAGTGTCCTGGAGTCCTTCCTTAAGGGAACTTGGCTTCTCTTCATTCAAGGGACTCTGGGTCCATAAACTGCCTGAAGTCTTGGAATTGATCAAAGGACCATGACTCTCTGTTTTTATCAATCAGTTTAGATTTTTGTTCACTTGACCTAGAAGTTTTTTGCTTCTACATATCAAGAATTTTGTAGGCTTTCTATCTACTCCACTTCTAGGAATTCCATGATCAACTAGCCAGTGTCATAGGCTTGCATGAGTCAGAATATTCTTTTTTTTTTTTTAAAGACTTTATGTATTTATTTGACAGAGAGACAGCCAGCGAGAGAGGGAACACAAGCAGGGGTAGCGGGAGAGGAAGAAGCAGGCTCCTAGAAGAGTAGGGAGCCCGATGCGGGGCTCAATCCCAGGACTCTGGGATCACACCCTGAGCCGAAGGCAGATGCTTAACGACGGAGCCACCCAGGCACCCTGAGTCAGAATATTCTGTTTGCTGCTTTGATTCTACTGTTCATTTCTGTAACCACACCCCCCCTTGCCTTTAGTGGTTGTGTGCCAACAGCTGCCTCCCCCTCACACACAACACACACACACACACACACACACACACACACACACACACACACACACTAGGATCCACCTAATCCCGTTGCATTTAGATTCCCCAGTTTGGCAACTGCAGTTCCCACTGTGAAGTCTAGTCTACAGAGAAAAGTGCTCATAACGCTCTCCAAGGATCGTGGGGCTCCCTTCACATACTTATTTCTCACAGTGTTGGTGAAAGGCATGTCTTCTGGACCTTCCCAGTGTGGGTAGGTAGGTCCTAAGTGACAAAGTCACTCTAATATGCCGATCTCCCTGAGACTTTGAATCCCTTCTATATTAGACCAAAGCCTGTCTGGCATCACCAAACCAACTCAATGGGTCATCTTTTGGTCCATGTTTCAGCCAACCAACTAAACAAACTGTTAGAGCCCTTTCTAACTCTCTGAGCTGTGACCTTGAGTGCAGAATCTCTGCTTAGTGAGCTCATGGTCAATGAATTCTGCCTGATCTAAATTTCAGTTCCTTCTACCATTATCCCACACTCTTAGCATCTATTCCCACATTCCCTAAATTTCTGTCTTTATAAATTAGAAAATTTAAGTAGTTCTTTTGGAGTGTAACATGTTTCATCATGGGTTACAGCTTGTTACAGCTCTACAGATAATCATTATAGAAAGGAAAAGCCCCATTCTGACAATATCCATAGTCCAAATAATAAATAACATCTGCAAATGCTAAGCATTAATATTTTCTTATGTAACTTTAATTTTTATTATCAAATTTTATTAAATAGTATGCATAAATGCTATAAAAACACAGCTAAGGAGGGCAGATAGACCTGAGAGAAAGAGATTATAATTCTCAAAGATGTAGGTTTTGGTATATCATGCCCCACCCCCCCCCCCCAGAAATCAATGGACTCAATGAATAATTATGTATTACAGGTTAAATATATTACAGAAGACCCTTTATGTTCATGAGCTGTTCTCAAATAAATGGAAAAATGGGTGTGTGAGGTTAATGTCACAGATAAAATCTAGACTTTCATATGGATCATGAAAATCCCAATGTTTGGGCCTTCCCCCGTAAAGTTTGTCACACTTTAAATATTTTTCAAGGTGAAATTGACATGACATGAAATTAAGTATTTTAAAGTGAATAATTTTGTGGCATTAACTCTATTCACAGTGTTGTGCAATTACCACCTCCACCTAGTTCCAAAATATTTTCATCACTTCAAAAGAAAACTCTGTGTCTATGAACAGTTATTCTCTATTTCCCTCTCCCCCAGTTTCTGGCAACTATGAATCTGCCTTCAGTCTCTGTGATTTATCTATTCTGCATATTTTATATAAATGGAATCATACAATAGGTGGTATTTTTTGTCTGGCTTCATTCCCTTAACATAATGTTTTCAAGATTCATCCATGTTGTAGCATGTAACAGTATTTCATTCCTTTTTATGGCTGAATAATAGTCCATTTTATGTACGTATCACATTTTGACTATCCATTCATCCACTGGTAGATACTTCCTGTGCTTCCACCTTTTGGCAATTATGTAAAGTGCTGCTGTTTACATTATCTACATATACTTGTTTGAATTCTGTTTTCAATAGTTTTAGATACATGCCTTGAAGTGAAATTGTGGAGTTACATGGTAATTCTATGGTTAACTTTTTGAGGAATCATCAATTTTTCAAGTTGCTGAACCATTTCACATTTCCTCTCACCAGTGCATGAAGGTTCCAATTTCTCTAAATCCTCAATAACACATACTATTTTCCTTTACCTTTTAAAGTTATAGTCATTCTACTGGGTGTGAAGTAATATCTCACTGTGGGTTTGATTCACTTTTCCCTAATGACCGACGATGTTGAGAATCTTTTTATGTGCTTATTGGCCATATAGATTTTCTTTGGTGAAATATCTATTCAAGTCCTATGCCCATTTTTTACTGGGTTGTTTCTCTTATTGTGGTTGAGTTACAAGTGTTCTTTATATATTCCAGACATTAGACGCTTATATGGGAATCACGAATATTTTCTCTCATTCTGTAGCTTGTCTTCTCATTTTATTAATAATGTTCTTTGGTACACAAACATGTTTTTAATTTTGATGAAGTCCAATTTAATTATTTTTTCTTCTGTTGACCATGCTTTTGGTGTTATATCTAAGAAGCCATTGCCAAATCCAATGATCATGACAATTTACCCATATATTTTCTTCTGTTAATTTTATAGTATTAACTTTCATAGTTAAGTTGTTGATCCATTTTGACTTAATTTTTTTTTTTAAAAGACTTTATTTATTTATTTGACAGAGATAGAGACAGCCAGCGAGAGAGGGAACACAAGCAGGGGGAGTGGGAGAGGAAGAAGCAGGCTCATAGCGGAGGAGCCTGATGTGGGGCTCGATCCCAGAACGCCGGGATCATGCCCTGAGCCAAAGGCAGACGCTTAACCGCTGTGCCACCCGCCCCTGACTTAATTTTTTATATATGTAAAGTAGGAGCCCAAATCCATTCTTCTGCATGTAGTTATGCCGATGTTGCAGCACCATGTGTTGAAGATACTATTCAATTACCATCGAATGGTCTTCAATTCTTTGTCAAAAGGCAATTGGCCATAGACGTATGGGTTTATTTCTGGACACTCAATTTTATTCTGTTGGTCTATTTAGCTATCGTTAGGCTAGTACCACACTGTTGTGAAACTATTGCTTTGTAGTAAATTTGGAAATCAGGAAATGTGAGTCCTCTGACTTGGTGCTTTCCTTCAAGATTGTTTTAGCTATTCGGGTCCTTCGCAATTCTACATAGATGTAAGAATTACTTTTGCCATTGCTGTAAACAAGGTTGTTGCTATTCTAATGGGGATTGCATTTACATCTTAACAATATTAAGTGGTCCAACGGAAGAGCGTGCAATGTCTTTCAATTATGTAGGTCTTTCATTTCTTCTGACAATGTTTTGAAGTTTTCGATGTATAAGGCTTTCACCTTCTTGGTTAAATTTATTCCTAGGTAATTTACTCTTTTTGATGCAGTTGTAAATGGCACCATTTTCTTAACTCCTCTTTGGATTGTTTATTTTTGATTGGGAGAAACACAGCTGATTTTTGCAGGTTGATCTTGTGTACTGCAACTTTGCTGAAGGTATGTATTAGCGTCTCCGAACTCTTCTAAGTATGCATCCAGCACTGACAAGGCAGGTGATGTTCCAAACTCACCAGTGTACACATGCACCTTCGAATTCCCTGATTTCCTAAAAACAAACAAACAAACAAAAAACTCTCTCCCATTTTTCTTCTCCTGGTGTCAGTGCTTTCTTTGATTGTCCGAATCATAATCACTTGCCCCCAGCAGCCATGGGTTGTTTATTTGCCTTACTACATTTTGAGTAATGTCAACCACCACTTTTTTACTCTGTCTTCTATTTTAGTTGAAAACAAAGACAAGAACCTTGTACTTAAGTTGGTACTTAAGGTGGGCATCAGACAGATTGTACTTAAGTCAGTACTTAAGTTGGGCATCAGACAGATTAGAAGAAACAAACACGGTTCTTTGTGAGTAAGGTCTGCTCTTCTCCACTGTGCTGGGGACAGGGATGGGGCAAGGATAAATAAAAGTGCCATAGAGTTTTACAGCCATTTTTAATTAGCTTTTTTCTTAATTCAGTGTTTACTTGGATGCTTTAACCTTTCCAGAATTCTGACCAGGTTGGTTCTGACAGTTGTGTTTGATTTTTTTCAATGATTCTATGGAGAAACTGGTCCTTGGAGCTAGTTTTTTCACTAAAATCACTTCCCTTCCTCCTTTTAAAAGGATAATAGAGGTCCATCTAGCTGATATTGATACCTTTCTTCTCTCTCAACAGACTCAAACAACTCTGTATACATTTTGAAGGAGATCTTTAAATAATTTAGTTGGAGTTTTTAAGGTCTGAGTTCAAGGAAAGTATCTGTTGATTCTTTTTAGTTCTGAGAAGAGCTTTCTCATCTTGGAAAATACTTCTCCAAACATTCAGAGAAAAAAAAATTCCTTTCCTTCTTGTTCCATGGTGTTAGAGTTTTTGGGTTTGGTTTTGGGTTTTGTGTGTGTGTGTGTGTGTGTGTGTGTGTGTGTGTGTGTAAACACATCAAAATAGATAAGCATACATAGAGCGCAATGTCTCCTGATCTACTCTAAGGGTATAAGAGTAGGATACTACCACTTACTTCGGATGATAGCAGAACAAAAGAAAAAGTAAATCTTGGATGAGTTGTGCTAGAATAGTAATGGCCCCAGTTTTTCTGAGGTTGGTATGGAGTAGAGTCTATCTAGCTACTGCCTTATTCTACATGCTATCAGAAACCCAAGCACAGGGAGATGCCACTTGTGGGCGTTTTGGTTGACAGACTCAGCTAAGCCTAGACATTGAGTAAACTGTAACCACCTCAGACATTTGAGTGAGGAGGCATTCAGATGATTCCAGCCCCCTGCATTGGAGTCTTCCCAGCTGGGGCACAGGAAGAGAGGCAAGCTATGTCTCCTGTCCAAATTCCTGGTCCACAGAATCAGTGAGCACCATCAGTGATCACCATAGAGTGATGCTTAGTTTATGACACTAAAGTTGAGAGGCTTGTTGTTCAACAAGAGATAATTGGAGTGATAGACTAGAAATAAGACCATCATCTTACAGAATTCAAAGAGTTAAGACAGAAAATGAATATAAACAATCCAGCAGTTTCTAACAAATAGCAAGTATTCAACAATGTTAGGCCCTCACCCATCATGCCCAAGGAGTTTTGTTCAAATTAATCCTGTATGGATGGCTGAGAGTCATGCCCATTGAGCAAATAAGAAACTCAAGTCCTACCTACATCCGCTGTCATCCATGCTTCCCCAAATGGCTAGCGTGCTGTGACCTTGTCTTTACAAAAAAGAAAAAAAAAAAAAAAAGACTTAGGTTTACTTCACCAAATGGCTCATACTTATATTAAACTAATTTCCACAGAAACACTTTTGATACATTCTCTTCTATGAGCAGGTCAATTATGCTGAAAAGGAAAAAAGAAAGACATCCTTAGAGTTAAGAAATTCATCATGGACTTATATTAGAATAATCATGTTTTGATTTTAAGAGAAATGTTAGCCCACTTTTGGAAAATACCAGTGTTTTGTACATTTCATACATTCTTTCAAAGAGAAAAGACTGTGATAATAATTTTATATATTATGACTACTTAACTTTCTCTGAGAATAATTACAATATAAGCAGTCTAAAGAATATTTTTCTGACAGCCCTTCATCATGCACTTTACACTATAGTAAGGAAGAATATAATTTTTATAAGGTCTGAATTTTTATATTCTTGTTACTATTTTATGTGGACGTAAGAACTGAGATACAGATAAGTTTGAAATATATAGTTTTCTTAAAGTTCACTTTGATATTACCAGTGAAAGAGGCCCTCAAGGAAATAGGAGAATAAGTAATTGAGTCAAGAACAGTCACTGGGTGCCTATAGTACTCCTCTCATAAACAGGAATGTGAAACAAAAGATATCCCATTATAGTGTATCCATCCACTATTTATTGAACATTTCTTAAGTGCATTATACATGTTACAATGGAAGGAGAAAAAATGAAGTTCATGTGTACTTATGCTTTCTAAAAACTTTTAATCTCATTGTGGAGAAAAGACAGATGAAACAATTAATATAAATTCAAAAGCAGCATAGGAATTCGAGATAAAATGTAAGTTACTACAAGCAAGGTGTTGAGGGCTTTGGAAGAAAGGAGCTGGCAATACAGAAAGACGTAGCCACAGAGTTCATAGTGAAGGTTGAACTGCATCTTCACTGGGAAGGAAGAAACACACTTGTATTGTAATCTTGAAGTGCCGAATGTCGGAAATTGTCAAAAGAAAATATATGTACAGAAAATTATTATTCTATGATTTAAGAACTGCACTTTTGTAGAAGTGTCTTATTTTACTGAAGAGAAAATTCTTCCCATCCTCTGTGCCTCTAAGATATCCTAATACCTACACATATCTTAGAATTTCATTATATTAAAATAATCTATTAATGTGTTTTTCTCTTTCATTGCATCATGGACCTTTTGAAAGCAAGGGTCATACCTGATTCATGTTTCTGTTTCTAACATTTTCCATGAAATATAGTAATTTATATAAAATAAATTAAATAAATCTCAAGCAGTTAAGTAAATCACAAAAAAGCGTATTGGTGGTAAAAGGCAGAACTCAAGCTTAAACATAAAGTATTTTGGACACTAAAGTCCATGACCTTTTCACTCAAATATGCTGCTGGCAAAAACATATTCTAAGAAATATGTGGATAATTTAAATTCTCTTGCCTCGCCCTCTGTTGTCTATGCAGCAAAAAGATAACTGATTTGAATTGCTGCCTCGGTACAAAGCCACAGATGACTAAATCAAGTGGTACGTAAGTAGACAAGAGAAGAGTACCCAGAAGTGTTCTGGCTCCAGGAAAAAGACGATGACCACACGGAGTGATAGAAATATAGGAGAGGAAAGCCTGTAACCCACGTGAGCTGTAGAAGGAAAGGACTAACATCACAGAACTCATAGCCTGTGACACATAGTCACGTTGCTGAACCAGGTGCGTACTGGTGAGTCTATGTTGAGACACATTTCTGACTCCGAGAAAGTTTTTTTTTTTTTTTTTTTTTTAGAAAGAAGAAAGTAGTCAAGTGTTAATCTTTGGCTGGTACTTTTTTCCCTCCCAGACCATTGGAAAAATAACAACTACACTGTGGCTCCCACTGGAACACTGGAAGTAATTTCTTCAAATGCCCCCTCCTCTGGCATCAGCCTCATTTGGGGGCTATTTCATGCTGCTTTGGGGAGCCAAATAATCAGGGGCATGGAATCAAGCCAGAGGAGGTCATTCCTTCCGTGTTGTATGCTGATTTCTAAGGTCCTGTAGTTGAACAGTTGTAAGTTACATTTCACAAGGCAGGCACAGAACATAGGTATAGCAGAACCCCACCTTTTTCTAAAAGAAAAAGAAATACCGATTTTTAAAAAGGAGGTAAATGGGCCATCTTTCAGGGTTGCTTCTGGATCTGGCAGAGAACTCAGGAAAGCAGAGATGGTCCTTGATTTTTACTCTATAACAGTAGTTTCCCCAAATCCATAAGTTGTTTATTGGTTGACTTGCATAGTTTGTTCAATACTTTTATGTGAAAGTATTGAGGTTTGGCCTCAAAGATCTGTTACATGTGGCTTTGAAAAGACCTAAAATGGTAGCATGTTTTCTTGGTATGAAAATGAAGTAACTAAGGCTTTAGTAGTTAACAAGATGAGGGAAGTTTGCCTTAATGTGAAAACCTGCATCGTGTCTGTGTAGCTGAGCCTGGGGACACATAGGCCCACATGCTGTTTCCCAGTTAATCACAAGAACTTGGCTTGGATGCTTAATACTGATGACAAGAGAGCTATAGTTTGTTTCTCTTTAATCAATATAGTCAAGCTTTAAGTCTAATTGCCATTGAGTTAAAACACATGCTACTTTTCAACGTAAAGTCACACTTGGATGTGACTGCTCTTCAAATTGGAATTTTTGTGCTTGCCTCCTTGACCACTACTATATAGGACAATTCATGGATACATCTTATTTCAAGGGTCACAGAATTACAGGCCATCAGAGCCATAGAGAAATCTGAAATGATTTTAATTCTTTAACTCAACAGACATTGATCGAGTGCCTATACTGGGCCAGGCAGCGGTCCAAACACTGGGGAGAGAGCTGTGAAGAGAAGGGGCTCCCAGTCCTCAGCAAGCCTGCCTTCCAGTGGGGTAGGGGAAGGACAGGGAGTCTATTAACAAACAGAGGATGAGATCATCTTACTTCCCTATCCATTCTATGAAGAAAATGGGAAAGACTGGGGGGCCAGAGAGCAGAAGGGAAGAGTAGCTTGTTCCAACTTTTATTCAATATAGGAATTTCCACGTTCACCCTGCTGAAGGGAAGGGATCATTTTGTCTTAATGTGCATACCTTCTACCCCTGAAACTTTTCCTTAGTGGGAAAATCACCCTTTCTTCATTTCCCCTGCCCAACTCTCAGGGGCCTTGCCCAATTGGGGACCCCAATATGCCCTGTCATTAAATGTATAGCACTGATTGCACTTATTTATGTACATATTTTTCTCTCCCAAAGACCATGTGCTGTCCCTAAAGCATGAATCAGGCAAACCTGATTCCTTTTTGAGTCCAGTCTGTCTGGCAGAGTCTTACTACCGGGTATGCAATCAATACAAATGTTTAAAGAATGAATGAACAAGGGAATGGGCCATGAGCCAGCTATTCTGTTTTATGCACAACTCTATTTCCTAGAATATTTGTCCCCTACTAAACTTTAAGCCTTCTCTCTCCAGCTTCCCCTTGAGCCTAGTTGCTCTTTCAGAAGCACACGAAGGATTCCTCCTAAAGATGTCAGCCCACCTTTCTTTCATGCCCCCCCATGCCAAATAACATGTAATATTTTCAGGGTAAATAGCCCCTATTGCTTACCTCTCATTATAATATTTAAAGTCGTACCATTCTTGCCAACATCCTCATAATTAACTCTAGTTTTTTAGTGCTCCTTTCAAAGAAAAGGTCTTAAATAATTTAATAGATCAGCTGTGTTCTCAGCATCCCGAAGTCCACTGGTGCAATTACCTTTTACTGTAAACAAAAGTGGGTATTTTAGATGCCAGGTTATGAGACTTGAAGATAAAAAAAAAATAACAAAATTAGATAAGTCAATATGTAAATATGATATGACTTGGTATTAGAAACACACTTATTTATTTATTTAAAATCATTCCATTTCCTTTCTCTATTCTAGGTAACATGGAAATAAAAATGGATTTTGAGATATGGTAAATTTAGAATCTTCATAGGAATATACAATACTGTATACACCGTGTGTGTGTGTGTGTGTGTGTGTGTGTGTGTGTGTGTGTAAAATCACCTGGTTCTGTTTCTCTTAAATCTTGACTAATGTAAGATATGGTAAGAATTATTATAGTGCAATTATAGTAGAGAAAGCCAAGTAGAAGAAGCCTCGCTCTGAACCTGACTACCCTTCAGCCGAAATAGTAAATTAAAAATATATATGTATGCATATATATTATATATATGTATATATGTATTATATATGGAATTGTGTGTATATATGTACAGCTGTATTTTATATATATATATACATATATATGTGTGTGTGTGTATGTATGCATTATGCTTGGAAGAAGTTGGTGTCAGCTTTTACAACTTAAAAGATACAGGGATAACATTTCCAATATTTCCATTTCCATCACCTCTATAAAAATTAAGTCATCATGGAGGATTATAGCGGATTGCTGAAAACTCAGCTGAGTAGTAGCACCATTTGCAGCTGTTACGACAAATGTGATAACTTTGTTAGAGTGGATGAACATGACCCAAGATGAAGACAACACATCCGGGATCAAACAAGAGCAGGGTAGAAGGTCACAAGTAAACCACACAAACTGAAGATCCGGACACCCACGCCACCTGCCACTCTTGCCCCGGCAACTCTCCTTCAGCTGATTCCTATGGCGACAAGCTGATGGAAGAGGAGAAACAACATGCTCATTTTACTGCTGAGTCAGCTTGAATTTTGGGTGCAAGACAAAGGTGCACTGCAGCTACACTAAAGACTCACTTAGAAGTTGTAGAAAGACAGCAGTAAGGGAAAATTAGTTTGTGTACCTGGTATGCCACTTTCTGTGTAAAAGGAAGTGGCCTAGGGCTGTGTGTGTGTGTGTGTGTGTGTGAGAGAGAGAGAGAGAGAGAGAGAGAGATTACAGGTAGTGGTGAATGGCTTGACTGGTTAGTCATGGGTCTGCAGGGAGGTAAGGAAAAGTGTGAAAAACCAGGGTCAAAGAAGTTTGAGAAAAAGGCATGCAATTGGCTGGACCTATGGGGATCTGTTATGAATATATATCACGTGTTAACACAAACCAAAGAATATCACTTACAGATGAAGAGCTAGACGACAAAGCAAACAGGAATATGTCACCAGTTGATGTCAGCTACCACCCCACTGCTGGGAAAGTGGGTACATGAAGAAAGAGGACATGTTAGCAGACATGGAGACATGCGCAGGCCCAACACCAAGAACCTCCATTCGTCAAAGCTAATCTAGCTACTGCTACTGAAAATGTCTGAGCCACCAGCATCAAAGATCCCCCAAGGACCTCAGCCAGTTATTTGGAATCTAGTTGATTATGTTGGATTCCTTCCACTCTTGAAGATACAATGACTTATCTTGACTGATCAACACATACTCCAAGTATAAGTGTTCCTTTCCTATGTGCACATCCTCAGTCAGTACTAACATTTAAAGACTGATAGATGCTTGCTCTATTAACACAGGATTCTGAATTATGTTGCATTAAACCAAAAGACTCACTTTTCAGCAAGGAGCGATGGCAGTAGACTCATGATTATGAGTCCACTGGTCTTATATCACCTTATTCAGAAGTTGCTATCTTGGCAGATATGTGGCAGAGGCCGAATCATGGCTGAGAATTCAACTTGTAGACAATGCCTGTGTAGATGGGTTACCATCCTCCAGGCTTTAGCATATATTCTAAGCTAACAGTCATTATATGATACTTTGTCTTCAAAAGGCAAATATGTGGGTCAGAGGACCAAAGAGTAACAATAGGAGTATCTCTGTTTAGCCTCTCTTCCAGGTACCCTCTTGGGAAATCTGCATTTTCCCCACAGCTTTGAGCTCTGTGACTTTAAAAATCCCAAGTTCCCCAAAGAAATGTCTTCCAACAGAGGAATGTCATTAAACTTACATTCATAGCTCCTGCTCTGTCACTTTGGGCTCCTCATGCCAAGAGACTATCAGGCAAGGAAAGGGATCACCACAATCACCACTCTGTCAGGTGTAATTACCTCTGATCATGAAGAAAAGGTAGCACTGTTGTTACCTGTTGGGCTCAGGGAAGAATCTGGCACCCACGTGATACACTTTGGTGTATCTTGATACACCCCTCCCCCACCAGCACAGTAGTGATAGTAAATAGACAAATTTAGCAGCTGTGACCTAAGACCATAGTGACCAGGGGCCTAGATTCCTAATGGATGAGAGTCTGGGTCTTCTTATTAGAGTTGCTAGCTGAGGGTGGAGGGTAATAAAACATTGGTAGAAAAGAAAGAAACGTTGCCTATCAGCCAAGTACCAGAAAGCTCTGAAACTGCACTCCTCCTCTTCAGACAAAATAGTAAATAAAATTTGCAGTGAGAGGGGCCCATAGTTCATCCACCAACTTTCCTTTTGTAAGTTACTTATGAAAGAGGCCACCAGACTCTTGAAGTAGTTGTTCTTTAAATATATTTAAGCAAAGCTGGTGAATCCAGGAGAGTACAGGGTAGATTATAGAGGCTGCTTTTCATAGGCCACACAGAGCCTCCCCCTTTGCAGGACTGAAGCTTGCATTCCCCCTGTGGCTGGCATTGCTGGTGATTGCCAACTCTCAGCTTGGCACCCCCATGCCCCCCCACCCCCACCGGAAATTAGCCTCAGCTGAATGGAGCCACTTATGCTCCCTTTCTAGGCCGGCACAGCCTGGAAGTGATGCTAATGCAGGGGCATAATGGCCTGGTCCCTTTGCGCCAATGCACGGTGACTCTGAGTAGTCATGCCAAGTCCAGAGTTCTGTGGGCCCAGCTGAAGTCTTTGTTGTGACTGCATTGCAATTCACCGTTCTTTCTAGTTAATCCTGTTTCCCCTTGAGGATATGTGTTAATCTTGAGAGTACTTTCCAGTAAATCTCCTATGTATGAATCTGTATCTCAGAGTTTGTTTTCCAACAACCTGCAACACACCCCACTGGGAAATAGGAAAAGGGTGGAGAGATTAAGGACATCATGCTTGAAACAATGGGTTCTGGAGTCATACTGACAGCTGTTGAGTATTATCTCCGGAGCACATACTGAGACAGAATTTAACATGCATGATATTTATGAAGGATCAACACCTAATCTCAATTCCACTGGGATGTCTGGAGCCTTGGTCAACTTCTTGGAAAGGCCAGTCACTGGGTATGAGAGGCTCTAGGAGGAGTATGCCCTTAGGCAAGGCAGCTCAGCCCTAAAGAAGCTGTCCGCAGAAGTCTGTCTGCTAATGGCGCTCCCAGCTCTTGGGAAAACAAATCTTTCTTTGAAGAATGGTTTGTGGGGGGGCACCTCCCTGTCTGCCATGTTAGACAATAAATTAATGTGCTAAAATTTATCAGTTTTGACCTTGGGCAGCTATTCAGTCTCTTGAATTTTATTTCCTCTTCTGTAAAATAAAAAAAGTTAATAATAGTACCTAGCTTTTTGTTGTTCTGAGAATAAAATTAAGTAACATGAGTAAAGTATTTCCTGTAGGCTTGTATTGGTAGGTGCTTAATACGGGTTAGGTTCTCGTCGTAAATAATTAATGAGACTTTGTAATTGACTGCCTACAAAAATTAAAAGAGAAAGGGAGAAATTCTTCTCTGCCTCAACAGAAATGTTCATTTAGCTAGAGTATAAGAGACAATCAGATTGTAGGATGCTTTAATGTTTAAGTTTGGTGGTTTCTAAGTAGTCGCATAGCTGTATTAACTGGAAGGCTCTTTAAAATATGTTTTCAAATCATCTCTATAGAAATTCCAACACTGTGGGTCTGGAGAGGAATATAGTAGATGTTACTTTAAAAAAAAATTCTTACCAAGTGGTTTATTGTGTTTAGATACTACTGCCTTCATGGCACAAATGTCCTGTTGCCAGGTGAGTATTTGACTTCTGCCATCTGCATGTGAACTGTTCATGTAATGAGTGGATTGGATCCAGTACTCCTCCTGTTCTCCTCTCACTCTACCATTCTACTATTCCCATGTACAAATCTATCTACACTCTGTTATCTTACTCATGAATGGTAGTGATGTTAAGCATTTTTAATATCCCAATGATACTTGTGAAAGAAGAAATATAGGTATTGATCTTTGCCCCCAACTTCTGACACAGAGCTCCTAAAACCCTTGTAAATATGGGTGATAATGTTTGGTCTTTGACCCCAGTTCCTAGTACAGAACTCCTAAGACCTTTGTTAATTTCCTGAGTAAAGGAGTATATGTCATCAAGGGGCTAAATACTTTGGAATTTTCTGGGTGATTGGAGCATCTTTTATTCTAATGAGGTGACTCTTGGTGGGTTCCTGGGTAGGTGCCGTTCACCAGAAAGACCAAGCTGTGATTAGAAGCTTTTTACCCCTTCATCCTCTGGGAAGGGGAGAGAGTCTGGAAATGGAGTTAATAATAATCAATCATGTCTACAAGATGAAGCCTCCAGAAGAATGGGGTTCAGAGAGCTTCTAGGTTGCTGAACACTTGGAGGTGCTGGGAAAGTGCCACAGCCTAGAGAGGGCTTGGAAGCTCTGTGCCTCTTCTCCCATACCTTACCTTGTATATCTCTCTCATCTGAATGCTCCTCTGTATCCTTTATCATGGCCTTTTATAATAAACTAATATGTGTGTTTCCCTGAGTTTTGTGAGCCACTCTAAAAAAAAAGTATGAGACCCGAGGAGAGGGTTGTGGGAAGCCCAATTTATAGCTGTTCAGTCAGTAGTACAAGTGACAACTTGACTTGTGATTGACATCCGAAGTGAGGAGTGGGGACAGTCTTGTGGGACTGAGCCCCCGATTTGTGGGATCTGATGCTAACTCCAGGTAGAGAGTGTGAGAGTAAAGAAGAATCACACAGAAGGGGTGTGTCTTCCTCTACAGTGCCACATGACCCCCAAGCCCAAGCCAATCCCCTGAAAATGGCTACACAATTCTCGAGACTATCTAGAGTCTACTCTTCTCTACCTGCTATCAATTTCCCACTTGATATTACTGTTTACTTTGCCTCTTTCCTCTATGGGAACACTCTTTAGGAAGGATAGCAGTGTCTTCTTGTCAGGGAAGGGGAGCCAATACAATTCTCTATCTCAGGACTGCTTCTGCCACTCTGATAGCCCAGCCTCACCTGACCATAAATAGTTAACTCTGAAGACCCACCAATCTGTTATATGACATCTAATTTATTGAAGAAATCTAAGTGGGATATAAACTAAGACAAGAGCTCAATTATGAAATATCACTCTTCCAAACGTCACGTATTTCATGAAAGCACGACTTCCTAATCTGACCAACAAAACTCAATTCATTTGAATCATTTTGAATACTCTTTTTTGGGCACATTCCTTTGAATATTTATTGATATACATACAGAACAAAAAGTTGGATTGCTACACAGAACTGGGACACATCAGAATCTGACCTTCTTATGCGAAAAGCTCTCAAAGTACTATCAAGTCTGAAAATAATACACATTCAATTTTTGTCTCTATTAAGTGCATTCAGTTCTACTCTTTTGTCCACAAATAGTCGCATGTGCAAATAGAGAGAATGTAAAGAACTTCACATAATTTTAGCACTTGTACAAGATGACATTTTTGAATATGCCAAGTGTGCTCAGACTAGTAAAACTTAGCATTTTCTTAGTTCTTTTATTGAGTGATATGTCCTCTGTTGAATAGCTTGGCACTGTTATATTTACTGTCACCGATTGTAGGAGTGGTTCTGAAGAGAGTCCTCAATAATCCTTGATTCCAAAATCACCCAGCGATATTTTTCAAATACAGATTCCTGCATATCTTATATTGGACGTCCTAATTTCATGTAGTTTAAAGTGGTTCAGTGTAGTGGCAATTTCTCAGTAATATTATTTAGGCAACAAAGGGGATTTTTAGCTTCTACAAGCCCCTGTTACTCTTGGTAACTTTCTCAGGATGTCCTAGATGGGGTGGGCCAGTTTTAGGCGAGTTACTCACTACGTGGACCCACATAAACAGGCTTTGACAACATCTGGTGATTTTTTTCTTGTTTTCAAGAGAAGCATGTATTTGTTTGATCCTCGTTTTCCTCAAAATCAGTTTTTATGCGAAGGCACAAATGTGACTGGTCTCATTTAATGGAGGGAAAAGGTGAAATTCTGAAAAGATAATCGGGGCTCCAACCTTAAGCAGATGGGTCCACTTTGTGCAGCTGACTTAACCTCTGAAACATATCTTCACCTTCAGATTGGGTTGTGAATACATGTCTAACAAGGTTGTGGTGAGAATTAAATGAGAAACATATAAAGTGTGTAGCACAACTCCTGGAAAAATAAATGGAAGCTATTAAACTATTATGCAGGGACCATTAGAGGCTCCTGGATGATAAGTATCTGGAGGCAAGAGATTTGATAACAAGTCTCAGTATGAACTAAGGCAAAGCAATGAAAACCTTACCAAAGAAAACATATTTGTAAACTGACAGCTCCCAAAGAAAATCATTTTGATTCATTCCCTGGAAGATCTGGGCTAGAAAGAGAGCGTAAATCAGAAGTGGATTTAGGAGCAGGACTTAAGGAATACCAAAATTTAATGTCTACATAGAGGGCATAAATCTTCCAAGTAAATTGAGAAGAGGCAGTATTTAAAGAGGACAAAAAACCAGGAGAGTCTTTCTTCTGGAAGCAAGAGAAGGCACTACTTCAGAAAGAGTGTGGGCAATTGTGCTGGATGTGCTGAGGATGGCAGAGTCGGATGATGGCTGACATGTATTATCACTGGGACGTAATGACTGAAACAGGAGCAATCTGGGTGGAGAAAAAGCCTTTATCAGAGTATATTAAAGTGTGAATGTCAGTTGAGGATATGTATACAGTGCTTATAGACGGTGTTTAACATTTTGTGATTTCCAAAAATTTGGCCAAGAAAGGATGAAAAGAGAGGGGAAAGAAACACCAACTTAAACAGCAGCTCATCTTTGAACTGAGAGGGATATGTGAGCCCAGGATAAATCCATCCAATGAATGAAGAGATCATTCTGGAGCTTGTGGATGGCAGCAGGAGCCAGGATATGGTATAGTACAGCTTTAAACTATGACAGGTGACATTTATAATGTATTTTTATGTGAACATATTGACCCTTTTTCTGGACACTTTCTTATTTTCACAATAATTTTTTATAAAATGGACATTTTATTTTTTATTTTTTTAAAGATTTATTTATTTATTAGAGAGAGTGGGGGGGGGCAGAAGGAGAGGAAGAGCAAGAGTCTCAAGCAGACTCCCCCTTGAGTGTCGAGTCAGCCACAGGGCTCGCTCTCACAACCCATGAGATCATGGCCTGAGCTGAAACCAAGAGTCAGATGTTTAACCAACTGAGCCACTCAGGAGCCCCTACCACAGGCATTTTAAATATCTCTGTTGTATAGAGAGGAAACCATAACAACTTTCCACACATCACACAGCTAGAAAGTGAAGGAGTCAAAGTTTGAACCTGGGCAGGCTGACGACAGTGTAACCACCAGCAGAATCAGCATACTTACAAATGTCAGAAGCAAGGTTGACTTTGTTTGTTTTTAAGAAATGGGTAGATGGTAATTGCTTTGAGTGACTGGAAGTATTACTGTGTATCAAGTTGGACCTAAGCCCCATCCCTTCCGTGTTACCTGGGATGTCGGAGAAACAAAACAAAAGAGCATTATGTGAGGGGTTTTAAGAGCGACAGCAGCAAGGCAGCAGGAGAGACTGTACGCCTTGCTTTCTTTCCTCCGTCTTGGTTCTAAATATTTCACGGGATTTCTCCTATTAAATACGATTGCCCTCAGTTAAAAAATGGGCAAAGGGCCTGAGTAGACATTTCTCCAAAGAAGATATACAAGAACTGACAAGCGCATGAAAAGATTCTCAACATCACTACTCATTAGGAGAGCAAATAAAGCCTCAATGAGGTATAGCACGGATGTCCAGTGAGAGGGCTACAATAATAAGGGAAAAAGGAAACGAAGCTTTGGCAAAGATATGGAGAAATTGATTGGAACAATGGTACGTTCACGGGGGGCATGTAAATTGCTTTCGTCACTGTGGAAACAATTTGGCAGTTCCTCCAAAGTTAAACGCAGAACTATAACATGACCCGGCAATTGCAGTCCTAAGTATGTACCCCCAAGAACCGAGATCTGGTACTCAAAAATATACAGGGCTACACGTGTTCATAGTAGCACTATTCACGAAAGGTGCAGGTAGAAACAGCACAGAAGTCCTTCAGCAGATGGAAAGAATACACTGTGATTTATACATGTAATGGAACATTATTCAGTCATAAAAAGGATTGAAGTATCTGATACACATTACGACATGGACGAACCTCAAAAACACACTGAATTCACAGCGCTAGACGCAAACGATCACATATTCCATGTTTCCCTGTATCTGAAATACGTCAGAGTACGTACACCCATCGAGACAACGCGTATTGGTGGCTGCCAGGGGCTGGAGGGAGGGGAGAATGCAGACCCCGTGTTTAATGGAAGCGGGGTTTCCTCTTACATGATGAAAATGTTTGGAACTGATGGAGGTGGTGATTACGCAAAATTGTGAATGCACGAAATACTTTTGCCTTCAAAAACGTGCTTTTAACAATGGGAAGATGCTTCATTTTACGTTAAATGAATCTCACCTCAATTTAAAAAAAAATAAACTGATTGCTTTGGATTTGGTATTTCCTTTTTAAACGTGGAAATCGGGCAGACACAGTGTCAGATATCAGCCATTTACGGTGATTTGCCCGTTGACTCTACCGCTCCTCTTGCCTGATAGAATGTGTTTCTCTGTGTTCTGGGAGTTTCAGTAGAGAGGGAGAGAACAGGTCTCTTAGTGCGAAGCCTGTTTAGGAAGGAATCACGGAAGGGGCTGTTGATCATCTGAGTAGCTCCTAAGTATGATTTGGAGTAGCAGAAATTGCGGGAAGGATATGTGTGGGTATTGACAAAAAGAAAGAGACCAGGGCTGAATTCACATGTTTCCATAATTTTAGTGAGTTTCTCCTCAGTGTGGGTAAATGAGATTCTTCATTTACAAAGGAGCTTCCCTTGGTAATGAGTTTTCTTAGCAAGCTATCTGCCAGATATATTTTCAGGTGCTTCCTTTGTGTGTGTGTGTGTGCGCGCGTGCGTTTGTGTGTGCGTGTGTGTGTGCATGCGTGTGTGTGTGTGCGCGTGTGTGTAAATCATTTTGAAAGCTTTGATGGTCTACTTCACATGAAGGTTCGAGCGAAATGTGTAACGGAGATCAGAAGGCGTCAGTGGTTGGCAGACCCTTGTTTGTGACCCTTTGAGTCCCCCGCCATGCAAACTACAGCACGTGTTACATGGTCTCCATTTGCTGACATCAGCTCCCTAGTGCTCGCCTTCATTTTTCATCATAAATATCCAACATGACTTTTTAACAGGACTTCTCTGTCAGGTAACTCAATCCAGTTGGGAAAAAGGGAAATGGGAAAACATTTGTTTAAAAGAATGGATTTTTGGTTAACATAGTTGTATGGAGATGTGTGACATTTTAGAGTATATCAATAAAATAAAATTTGGCTTCTAACCGGGTGTTTCATACTGACTCTCACAGTGGGGTGGAGGGGAAAGGGGTTGTTTCAAGACAATTCCTACTAATACAGAAAAGGGACTGGGTTGCCATTTGTCATCTTTGTGATAAAGTGAACCTTGGGGCCTCAATTATTCTGCATGCCACTTCTATTAGACTTATTTGTAGCTGGAGATTTCTTCCGAGGTCTGATGAGGAAAGAGTCACATATCAAAATCTAAATTTATTATTCAGTTCGTAGAAAAAAACCAACCACATCAAGCTAGACTCTTGATGAAAATATCCTTCGGTGGACAATCTTATTTGGAACTTAATCACTAGATTTAATGATATCTTTTATCTCCATCAATTCTGATACGTATACAAGCTGAGTAGTCTTATTCCTGAATCTCAAGGACAAGTTCTGTGTTTATTTAACTTGCATTTCTGGAATCTGGAGCAGTACCTAGCTGATTCCCTAGACTCAGCAAATAGATACATCAATGAACAAATGAACTGAACATTTTCCCTATTTCTAGAATAGTCTCTCTGATTTTATCTGTTATGATTACCAAGTTAAACTTCATTCTTCCTCACATCTCCTCATTACCTGTTACTTGAAATTTATATATAAATATATATACACACACACACACACAAATATATATATATATATATATATATATATATATATTTGGGGGGAGCGGAGGGGCAGAGGCAGAGGAAGAGAGCGAATCCCAACCAGGCTCCAAGCCCAGTGCAGAGCCCAATGCGGGACTGGATCCCACAACCCTGAGATCATGACCTGAGCTAAAATCAAGAGATGGACATTTAACCTACTGAGCCACCCAGGGGCCCCGATTGTTTTTCTTTTTATAAACCCCATATTACCTAGCATAGTTCAAGCTCTTTATTTGTTGTTTTATAATATATTGATTTATAATATAATAATAGTTTATAATATTTGACAGACAGAATCTCATATCTGCTTCGGTGCCCGGGCTGTTGTGACATCTTGCAAACATGGCCTGTCACTTCTGGAAAAGCCACTGGAACAACTAAGAGAGAAGAATGAAAAGAAGCTAATGACAGTATTATGTTGTCAACTGTACTGACTTCAGAGATTCCCTGAAAGTTCCTGAGGACCACCTGACATCGTCAGAGCACATCTTGACAATAACAGACAAAGTGACTACAAAATAACTTTTCTTCCTTTTGACCCACTTGCTACCAGTCCTTTGATCTGACATCTTTTGTGAAGACCTTTGTGCCCTGAGGGTAATTCCTGCAGGCCCTCTACTGACCTGGCCTGTTTCGCTGAAATAATCTGCTTGGCCCAGGCATGAAATGCACTAATTAATAGTGATGGTTTGTAACGGGGGTCTGAGACTCTTCTGGGAATGTTTTCTAGAGCTTGCTAACATTGTATATTGAGAACAGAGATTGATGACTTGCATCTGGTCTTAATGAGACCTCCAGGAAGGTCAGCTGTTGGGGCAAGAATATGCCTGCAGGACCAGTAAGGTGTAAGAAACATCGGTGAAGATTTAATTCTGCACTTCCTGGGTGTGAGATGTTCCACGCACATTGGTGGTTGGGGCCCAGAGAGAAAGCGTGTCTGGTAGGGCCCTCATTGAGGACAACAGGCGCTCCGCCTGGCCTTTCCCAGACCTTGTTGTGAGGTAGCCTTTGACTGTGATGCATATTTACTTTAGAGCTATTGCTATATTGTATCCTTTTCCTACAAAAAGGTACATTTGTAAGCATTGCTTTTTTGATTCCTGAGTCTTCTTTAGAAATGGAACCCGATCTGATGGCCACTTCCCTAATATTTCCAGCTCATCCCCATCTCTCCCTCCTGTGAACCCCGACAGCATATGTGTTATGCTGTAGGCTTGACATCTAGTTGCACTGTGCGTTTTGTTATCTTTAAATTGGTTTCTAAGTGCAGGTTTTATCTTCCCATTAATTGTAAGCTCCCTGAAGTAAAAGGCTGTGATTTTTCTTTTTTTAAACTCCACATTACTTAGCACAGATCGGGCTCTGTATTTATCAGTTCAGACTGTCATAACAGAGTACCTCAGACTGAGCGGCTTAACCAACATAAATGTATTTCTCACAGTTCTGGAGGCTAGAAATCCAAGAAAAAGGCATTAGCAGGGGTAGTTCCTTGTGAAAGTTTTCTTCCTGGCTTGCAGATGGCCACCTTAATGCTGTACCTCACAAGGCCTCTTCTCTATGCAAAGAGAGAGAGAGAGAGAGAAAAAGAGAGAGAGAGATGGAGAAAGGGGAGAGAGAAGAGAGGAAAAGAGGTGGGGGAGAGGGAGGGAAGGAGATCGCTGGTGCTATCTCTTCTTCTTATAAGGGCACAAGTCTATCAGATTAGAGTGCCATCCTTTTTGCCTGATTTAATCTTAATTACCTTCCTAAAGACCCCATCGCCAAATACAGTCACATTGTAGGTTAGGGCCTCGATTTATAAATTTTGACAGGGGAACACAATCGCCAGCTCAGTCCAGAGCAAGCTCCCAGTGAACTCTTGTTGAACTGAGCTTAACTTGTTTCATAAACACAAATGGTCGTTTACATGCCCTGAAACAAAATGATCGCAGTGACCGTGGGGTTGTTACGTAACTAAGCATCACTGCACCTGTTCGTATTCTAACGCCTCTAAAATCACTGAGTCATTGGAACGATTAAGAAAAGTAGGCAGCAAAGGAGAGTTTTAGATAAGTGCGGTTTCATTTGTTTTCAGTAACAACTAACCTAGCTTTACCAATCACCTGAATCATATAAATCACTCATTCTGACATTGCTGATGTCCTTGGGCCTTCGTTCTTAGAAAATAAATGACTTGTATGCAGGATGCAGCACCTTTGCAAATCAGTTGACAAAATTTAACATAGATCCAGAGGGATTTCAACGTATATCTTCAAAGTAATTCTACCTCAATAACCTCTCTTATTTACTTATTTGTTTATTTAATTATTTTTATTTTTGAGAGAGAGGGAGAGAGCGAGTGTGGGGCGAGTGTGGGGTGGGGGCAAGGGCAGAGGGAGAGGGACAGAGAGAATCCCAGGAAGGCTCCTTGTCCAGTGCAGAGCCCAAAGCAGGGCTCTATCTCACCATCCTGAGAACGTGACCTGAGCTGACATCAAGAGTCAGACGCCCAAGTAAGCCACGCAGGTGCTCCCTTATTAACCTCTTTTAAAGACTCCGTTACAAATAAATTCTAGTTCTCACACCGCTACCCAAGCATATAACACCTGTGTAGCGGTAGTTTAACCGAATTAGTGGTCCCCAGATCGGCAGGACCACTGGGTTTTAACAGCCCTCCTGGTGATTCTGAGGCATTCCAGATTTTGAGGTTTACAAGTTGATCAATAGCTCCAAACTCTGCCTTAACGTTAAAATATCAGGAAAGCTTTTTAAAAATGCTGGTGTCACCACAAATATGATTTAGTTGTTCTAAGGTTGGAACTAGACAGCGTTGATTTTTAAAAGTTCCCCAAGTGATTCCAATGTGTAGACGTGGTTGAGAACCACCATCCTTGATTAATTTCCATGCCATTCAAAAGTGAAGTTATAAGCCTGTTTTGTAACCTCAAGCAGAATTTATAAAGGAGGCCAGGATTCCTTTAAGGTCGGGCTTACTTCTGTTTTTTTATCTTCCCTTGACATTCTTTTAATATAGATGCATTGAGATATAAATATAATATGATAATTTTCCCCTCATAGATGCACACTTCAATGAATTTTGATAAATGTTTACTATGATCTAACCACAATCACGATCAAAGTAGAAAATATTTCCATCATCCTCCAAATGTTCCTTTGTCATCAATGGGCAGCCCCTGGCAACCACCGATCTGATTTCTTTCCCTGTAGTTTTGCTTTTTCTAGATGGTCATAACAATAGAATGATGTAGTATATCTAGCCCTTTGCATTTTGCCTTCCTTTACTTTTTTTACTTGGCAGAATGATTTTACAAGTCATCCACGTCACTGCGTGTCACAATGGCCCTTTCCTGTATATTGCTGAATGTATCCTTTACGTGGGCACACCGCTCTTGATTTTTCTACCACTTGATGGACATTTGGGATACTTCCTGTTTGGCATATCAGGAATAGTTGCTGTAAGCTTTTGCACAAAGGTCTTTGTGGGACCTGTGTTTTCATAGCTGTTGGATGTGTACCTAGAAGTGTGAATAATGAGTTGTAAGGTATGTAAGGTATGCCTGATTTTATGACACTGGCACCCTGTTTCCAACAAGGCCATACAATTTTTATTCTCATCAGCAGCATGTGAGAGTTCCAGTTGTTCTATATCCTTCACAGTATTTTGTATTTTCTCCTATTTTATTTTCTTTTTGTTTTTGCCATTCTAACAGGTGTGGAGTGGTATCTTATTGTGATTTTAATTTGCTTTTCCCTAATGACTAATGATGTTGAGCACATCTCCTCTTGGTGTGGTGTCTGTTCAAACCTTTGCCAAAGTGCTTAATGGGCTGTTTCATAATGATAGAATTGGAAGAGTTTGTCACATATTTTCGATACCGGTCCTTTATAAGCTATAGCTTTTTGGGAATATTGTCGTCTATTTCATAGCTTTAAAAATAATTCTTTTTTTTAAGATTTTTAAAAAAATTTATTCATTTGAGACAGAGAGAGAGAGAGAGAGCATGAGCAGGGGAGAGAGGTGCAGGGGAGAGAGGCAGAGGGAGAGGGAGAGCCAGGAGCCCACTGAAGGGCTGGATCCCAGGACCCAGAGATCTTGACCTGAGCCCAAGGCAGACGCTTAGCCATCTGAGCCACCCAGGTGCCCCTAAAAATAATTCTTCTTTTTTTTTTTTAAAGATTTTATTTATTTATTTGACAGAGAGAGACAGCCAGCAAGAGAGGGAACACAAGCAGGGGGAGTGGGAGAGGAAGAAGCAGGCTCCTAGTGGATGAGCCTGATGTGGGGCTTGATTCCAGAACGCTGGGATCACGCCCTGAGCTGAAGGCAGACGCTTAACGACTGCGCCACCCAGGCGCCCCCCTAAAAATAATTCTTAAATGTCTTTCAAAGACTTGACATTTTATTTTGATGAAGAACAGTTTATGAACCATATACTTTTATTGTTCAGGGTTTTTTTTTCTGTCCTATGAAATCCATGCCTAAACCAAGGTCGCAGAAATTTTCCTCATATGTTTTCTTCTAGAAGTTTTGTAATTTTAGCTTTACATTTATGCCTAAGATCCATTTTGATTTGATTTTTGTATGTGGTATGAGATATCAATTGAGGTTTTGTTTTGTATTGTCTTTATATATGGAAACCCGAATGCTCCACCATATTTTGTTGAACAACTGTCTTTCTCGATGGAATTACCCCGGCACTTTTGTCAAAACTCATTGATAATGTGTGGGACTGTTTCTTGATTTTCTTGTTTGTTCCTCTAATCTATATGTCTAACCTTGTGACAAAAAATTTGTTTGGGCTTCTCTAGGTCCTTCTACTACTACATAAATTTTGAGTGAAGTGTCCTTTCAATGTCTGTTATCTCAAGCTGTTTGGGTCTTTTATATATTCTTCTTAATGTGTTATTTCCTTGTTCTACTGTTTACCAAAAAAAGAATGTTGAAGTCTCCAACCCTTTGTGGGCTGGTTTATGTGTCTCATAGCTCTAATTGTTAGTGTGTATATCTTTAGGATAGCTCCATCACCAAGTTGCACTGACCCTTTTATTAGTATGATAAAGCCCTCTTTAAATTACTTTGGTAATTTTCCTTGTATTGATGTCTATTTTATTGGATAATAACCAATTCAGCTTATTCTGAATAATGTTTGCTGGGTATATGGGTTTCCATTCTTTTAATTGTAACCTGTCTTTATATTTAAAAGGAGTTTCACACAAGAAGGATATTAGAGGGTTTCAGTTTCTTTGTCACATCTGACAGTCTCTGATTTTATTTGGAGTATTTAGATCATTTATACTTACTATAGCTATTGATATAGTTACATCCAAAGCTACCATCATGATAGCCCTTTCTATTTGTCTCATCTGTTCTGGTTTCTTGTTCTTCTATTTGCTGGCCTTCTTGGGTATCAGGAATTTATTATTGACTTCTTTTTATCTGGACTATTGGCTTATGAAATGTATCTGTTTTGTAATTATTTTTAGTGGTTGCCTCTGTGCTTTGCAATATATATATATATATATATATATATATATATATCTTCCAATAATATATATTTTTTAATTTTTACACTTCAAATATAGTGTAAGAAACTTTAAAAAATATTCTATTTCCTCCCATCTTTTTTGCTATTGTTTGCCTGTATTTTATTGCTACATATATTTGAAATCTCCAATATAATATTACTATATTAGTATTTAAAAACCATTAAATGTAATGGTAGAAAACCAAAATTTACTGTATTAATCTTCATTCTTTACCATATCTGGTACTCATCATTTCTTTGTATATAGCCAAATTTCCATTTAGTATCACATCCCTTCTTCATGAAGAATGGTCTGATAAGAATGGATTCTCTCTGTTTTTGTTTGCCTAAAAATCATTATTTCATTTAATTTTGGAAGTGTCTAAAACCTATACGAAGCTACAGATAATAATAAAAATACATATACAAAGAATACAAAAGTAGGAGATGAAAAGTTAAATCTCGGTCCAGAAATGTAAAAAATACACCTTTGATTCCCCCCAAATAAACCAATAATAGATTTTTCCCTCCTTAATTCTAAAGCCACAGTTTTGTGAAGGTTGTCGGATCTAACACTTATTTTTATTCTTTCCAAAATTAAAATTTTTCAAATGTTGCCTCTAAGGGGGTTCAGGACACACTACCCCAAATTATGGCACCTTTGCATGTTGAAGATTTTAAGCTGAAGGAGTTTGAGAAAACATCACAAGTAGAAGGATCTATCTGAAGTACCCCCCCTTCCTTCTCCTCTGAAACAGGTCATAGAGCCCTTATGTGAGAGGTGCTCTCTCCCTAAACCCAGAGGAAAGAAGCTTCCTTATATCTGAAGACAAAGGGATACTAAGAAAAATCCAAACAAGTAGGCCTGGCTAAATCTTCCTGAACTTACTACATGTATTTACTTATGATCCTCAACCTATCATTTTCCTTCATGACTATTTCTTCTTCATTAAACCTAGCATAAAAATACTCAGCTCTCCTTGTTTCCCCACATCTTCACTTCATTCTGAAGGCTCTCATGTCATATAAAACAGAAATAAATGTATACGTTTTCCTCCTGTTAATCTGTCTTTGTCTGTTTAATTTTCAGACCCCACCAGGGACCTTCAGAGGGTCAAGTCAAACTTTTTCCTCCCTTGTACCTGTGATGCTCTTATCTAATAATCTAGTCACCTGCTCTCATTCTGTCTTCTAAGTACATTTGGCACCTTCTTACAGAATTCCAGATTAATTGTGGTTGATTCTGAGTTTTACAAACCCTAGATAACTAGGTCACACGCAATGAAGCTGCTGGACTCTCCTAGCACGAAAGAATTATTTACATTGCTAAGAAACCATTTGCCTTTTATATTGGTCAGAGCTTCATTTCCTTTTTATTTCTTCTGTCTCTAATGGTGGTAACCATCAGATCAATTACTTGTTTAAATTTAATAAAAATTTTTCTTTTTACATTTACCACTTTCTTCAACTTGCAACCTGAGCTACAAACTCACTGCACTTATAGAATGAATCTAATCAGTTGATTGAAGAGAGAATGTGACAGAAAATTCATGTCCCAATGTCCTTGTCTCTTTTCGACTCCCAGCAACAACACAGAAGTTTGCGTCTTTTCACCTGTAATGTAATTATTATAATTGGCAAAGTGGTAATAAAAATTAAGAGCATGTATTTAAAAATTCTTCATAATTTTTAACAGCACTATATTCGTTTCAAAGCACTTCCTTGTCCGTTTCCCACTTCTTTCTCACACAAATCTGTAAGGTAGGCGGGGGAGGTGTTATTACCCTTGAGGGAAGTAGCAGGAAGAGTAACAGGGAATTAGGTATGTCTCAGACATAACAGAATGTTCTGCAAAGCAAGCTCAGAGGGCTACATGAAATCGCCAAAGATTTGCTTTCTGGTCCCTTAGGAAAAGAAAAATAAATGGAATGTGAGAAGGGAAAATTATATTTGTGGACTAGGAATGGGGAGACTTAGGATCTGTGCAGCCATTTCAGATGTGACTCAAATAAGTCACTTAACTTTTTGATTTATACAGCTGTAATAAGATGATGGTGATTATCTTGCCTGCCACACAGGACGTGTGGAAAGCGCTCTGAGAACCAAGTCAGTCTTCTCCTTCCCCTCAAAACTCCAGATCTGTAGCATTTGCTAATCCCCATAACGTAAATAACACCAGTTCATAGAGATGGGTGAAATATAATGATAACAATAATGATAATAATAATAAGGCAGTGATGATTTTTGAGTATTTGTTACATCTGTTTCTAATTTTTTAAAAAAAATATTTTTTAAGAGCAGTTTTAGATTTACCACAAAATTGAGAGAAGCATACAAAGACTTTCCTGCTATGCATAGACTCAGCCTCCCTCATTATCCTCACTCACCACCACACTACGTTTGTTACCAAGGATGAACCTACACTGACACATCAGAGTCACCCAGAGTCCACAGTACCTCAGGGCTCACTCTGGGTGTCATATACTCTGTGGGTTTGAACAGATGTATAATGACATGTGTCTGTCATTGTGGTATCACACAGAGTATTTTCACTGGCCTAAAAATCCTCTGTGCTCCCTCTCTCCTCTCCAACCCTTGGAAACCACTGATCTTTTTGCTTCTCCAAAGTTTTGCCTTTTCCAGAATGCCATGTAGTTGGAATCACATGGTATATAGTATTTTCAGATTGGCTTCTCTTCTTTCTTTCAGTGATATGCACTCCAAATTCCTCTATTGATACGTGTTTATTTTCAGCACTGAATAACGCTCTTGTCTGGACGTCGCAGTTTACTTAGCCGTTCACCTACTGAAGGACACCTTAGTGCCTTCCAACTGTTGACATTCATGAATAAAACTGCTATAAATATCCATGTACAGATTTTTGTGTGGACATAAGTTTTCAACTCCATCGGGTAAATACCAAGCAGTGTGATTACTAGATTTTATGGTAAGAGTATGTTTAGTTTTGCAAGAAACCACCAAACTGTTCTCTAAGTGGCTGAATCATTATGCTTTCCCACCAGCAAAAAGAAGTCCTTTTGTTACACATCCTCATCAGCATTTGGTGTTATGTTCTAATGTATTTTTATTATAAATTTTTATAATTTTTTAATATAGTTTTTTTTAACATTTTATTTATTTATTTGAGAGAGAGAGAGCATGAATAGTGGGGAGGGGCAGAGGGAGATGGAGAAGCAAACTCCCTGTTGAGCAGGGAGCCCAACAGGGGGCTCGATCCCAGGACCCTGGGATCATGACCTGAGCCGAAGGCAGGTGTTTAACCGATTGAGCCAACCAGGCGCCCCTATTTAATTTTTAATAATGACAGATTTAACAACCAGCTAGCACAATTCCTGAAAAATTAACACCTGGTTCTCATATACCAGTAGTAGAAGCCCTACCCCACCCCTTCCAGAAGACCAGGACAGCCTCTGCTTTGCTCTGGTACTGGTGAGAGAACCGTTCTGACTTGAGTTTGAGTTCTTTGCCTTTCTAGAAGTTCCTTTCCCAAGCCTGCTTTCCTCAAGTGAAGCTATAGTCTTTACATTTTCCTTCTGACTGGCTCAGTATCCTCTGCCACTAACTCAATTTGGGATTTCTGTCCTCTCCTCAGAGGATACACAGAGGGCCAGGGAGCTCAGTCAGTCTCCCCAGATCACTGATAGCTTCTTCTCTTCGGTTAGATCATGAATAACCCTGAGCTTAGGTGACCTGTTGAAAAATCATATGGCTTTTTAGTGACAGAGCTGGGGCCACAGTTAATCCGGCTGACCCCCACATCCTCAGGCCTGAGACTGCAGCCTTCTCTTAAGGCGACGAGAGCCAGAGCCCAGAGGGAGAATGAGACCTAGCTCCTTCTATCACCTCTTTCTAATCTGTGGCCTTGTTTTCCTCGAGGTGTGTACTTTAACACCATTTTGGAGTTTTTCCCAGCCTTCTGATATCTTTCAGGGTCAAGAGCGTCCCTTTTTGAGGTGAATAATCCATGGTAATGAATATTGATTTCCAGTAAGTTAGACCAAGATGAAGTGTGTTGCTCTGGATTAGCCATATGTGTCCCTTAATAGCTTGAGAAAAGGCTTCAGAGCAGCTAATAAATAAGCACCAGAGAGAAATAAAAACGGTGCTGTGTTGCTAGGATACCTGGCTGGGCACTTGTTTTATTATCAAGTCAGTAAGTGTAAAACAAACAATGACAATTGCTACCTCAGAGAAATACAAAATGCTTGCTAGAAAGTGACAGAAAGAAAAAAAACACAGATGACCTCCGGAGAAGGGAGACCTTGCTTCTTGCCACACATTAAGTTTGAAGAAATGTTTATTCTTTCTCCCCAGTCTCTCAGAGGCTTGAAAAACCAGCCACACCAGTCATGACAAGGTGTAATTACAGCAGTAAATACAACATCAAGTACAATTGTTCTATTGTTGCTTCCTTGTTCTCTGTGTCTAACGAAGAGACAAAAGAAGGCTTTTCCATGGCGATGGTCCACTAAGTACTACCAGGGTTCATTTAGGTTGTGTCTACTCAAGGCCGGGGCCACTGATCGATTCAGTCAACTCAACAGAAGAACGAGAATCATTAAAAGTACTTCTGGAGCCTAGTAAACAAAACTGTTTCACTTCCCTGTCTGTCTCACCTACTAAGTGAAAATATGTTGAAACTGGCTTTCAGAATAAAGGTTACCCATGTCATACTAGTAAAGCCTTCCTGCCACAAAGCAAAGTGTTCCTGGCAGACAGACTAGTCAGTGAGCCCAGTCTTGGCACTGACATCTAGGGACCAGAGTCAGCTAAGCATGAATTAGATGGCAGCCAAAAACAAACAACAAACACAGTGTTGGGAAAGATTTCTAGAAGACCTTCATGAGAGTGGTAAGAGTAAAATTAAAACTGGAAAGCCAAATATATTAATGAGTCTACGAGCTGATTCCGGGGGCCTGGAACATGTGATTAAGCTAAAAGGCCAAACCTGGTTAATAGAGGCATTGAGCGAGAGGGGAAATGACACCCAATAGCAAACAGTGGACCACCATCCTTTTTCTGTCCACACTAACAGACATTCACGTTTTCCTTTCACAAAATTCTAGTGCTTTGATTTGTACCTCAGTGAACTAGATTTAAAAATAAAAGGGAAATTTGCTTACAATGGAAAAACAGAAAGGCTGACAAGGAAGGCATCATTGGCACAGGATATACATCAAATGGCGGGTAATTCACGCAAACACTAAATTGAGAAACAGGGAAGATCACTTAGGGCCAGTACTGACAGGCTTCCTAAGAAATCACATCCTAGCTTCTTTCTTTCTTTCTTTCTTTCTTTCTTTCTTTCTTTCTTTCTTTCTTTCTTTCTTTCTTTCTTTCTTTCTTTTCTTTCTTTCTTCTTTCTTTTTCTCTTTCTTCCTTTCTTTCTTTTTTCTTTCTTTTTCTTTCTTTCTTCCTTCTTTCCTTCTTTCTTCTTCTTCTTCTTCTTCTTCTTCTTCTTCTTCTTCTTCTTCTTCTTCTTCCTTCCTTCCTTCCTTCCTTCCTTCCTTCCTTCCTTCCTTCCTCTTTCTTTTCACAGTATCTGAATTTAGATCTGTGAAGAGAGGAATGGAGTACTTTCCAGAAATGCTGTTTCAAAACCACTGTTTTGTTGTGATAGAGGTAATTTTTTTTTATTTCTAAGAGTAGCTACAATCTTTTTTCTCACAAACACAAATGCTGACCAAACCCTAAACACTTCACATTTGTCTCACCACTCTCCCCGCGAGGCCTCAATCTTGATTTGAAGGGATGGTAATGAATGCTGAGAGGAAGATTCTACTGCCGAACTCCTCCGGGCTTGCTCTTGCCAGCTGAATTATTAGCTTAGAGAAGGCCACGGAATTAGTTTTTTTTTTCTTCATTAATTCATAGAGAGCAATATTCTACATGCCTGTCAGCCATGATTTTTTTTTTCCTGGATTGACCTAATAATGTCAGTGTTTAGCTATTCTTTCTATCTTCAGAAAATATCAGGCACTTGGAAGATGCATATTTTTACAAAAGGATATGTGACAAGCTATGAAATCATGTTGCAAATGACAGGTGAGAGTCAAAGTATCTCCCAGCTTCTGAATCCTGATCTCTCTCAAGTGTGCCTCTGAAATGCAGTTCTTATGTGAGAGGGGTTCTGGCCCATATCCCACCATGGTAATGTTGACGTTTCCCCTAGCCCAGGTATATAGGATCAATAATGGTTTATCTTCCTTGGCTCCTGCTGTAGGAGGAAGCATTAATATCTTCCTTAATTAAAGTTAATTCCTGTCCATAAACTGAGCGAAAGCACATTGCTGTAATGCTCTCTAGTCTTCTTTTCTTAAAAACAAGATTTATTTATTTGAGAGAGAGCACGAGCAGGGGGAGGGCAGAGGGAGAGGGAGAGAAGCAGGCTCCCTACTGAACGCGGAGCCTGATGCAGGTCTCAGTCCCAGGAACCTGAGATCATGACCTTAGCTGAAATCAAGAGTCGGACGCTCAACCGACTGAGCCACCCAGGCACCCCACTGATTTTCTTTTTCCTTCTGCATAATTTCCTCTTTTCCCCTTACTCCCAGCTTCACTGCCCTCACCACGTGGAAAGTGGCAGTTAAGGGTAGGGGAGATTCAGGTCCTCTGTCTATCCTGTAGTATTCCTTTAAGATTCCTTCGTTCTCAGTAATAATGTGACCTTCCAGGAGCAAATATTGCTACTTCGATGTGTTCTGCCCCGAATCTTTTGTCTATACAACCCAGTCGTCATACCATCCTGTGAAAGTTGGAATGCTGTGCTGCCTGAGAAAGCAGGACTAGAGAGAGTTTGCAAATGTGAGACATCTCAATTTATGTTTGGTAGGATGAAAACAGATGCAGGTCAGCCTCTTATTGCCTTGATTATAGTCTCATGAGCCCCACAAATGCCTACTGGTGGGAGCTGCTCTCTAAGGCCTTTCTGATCAGAGCGCTATGGTATTCACTATATTAAACTCTGTGGAACAATTCTAGAAGCTCAAATATGTATATATACTGGTAACAGTTTTATTGAGATATAAGTCACATAACATACAGTTCATGCAACTGAAGTGTTCAATTCAATAATTTTTAGGATATTCACAGAGTTGTGCAGCTTATCCTCAGACATAGAAAGAGTTCTCTGTCCTTCCCTTATTTGCCTAAAGCCAGGCATAATTTTCCTTTTATAAAGATGGCATAAATTTCCCTTGTGAAGGTGTCCCCTTCTCCTACAGCAGAGAAAGCAGAGTGACTCATCGCCAAAGACATTGATTCAGCACCACGATAACTCTGCATAAACACACCTCACCGAAATAATCCATATCTTCCATTAGTTCCCCCCTGTGTTTACTAATCACTTCCTCACAAGCTATCCTGCCTCAAAGCCTAAACCCTCTTTCCCTTGTTAAAATGGCATATAGGCCCCCAAGCCTAACTACATCTTTGAGCTTTACTTTTTTCCTCTGACTGTCCGTGAACATAAAATATGAGTAGAAATTATATGTCTTTTCTTCTGTTAATCTGTGTCTCATTAGCTTATCTCACAGGTCCCCAGTCACTAAACCTGATGGGATAGAGGAAAAGGGGAAAAGAGTTTTCCTCCCTAATACCTAGAAGTGGAATTGCTGGATCGTAAGGTAATTCTATTTTTAGGTTTTGAAGAGCAGCCATGTGTTTTCCATAGTAGCTACACCATTTTACATTCCAACCAGCAATGCACAAGAACTCCAATTTCTCCACATCTTCGCCAAACCTGTTATTTTCCGTTTTGTTTTGTTTTGTTTTCTGGTAGCCATCCTAATGGCTGTGAGATAGTGTCTAATTGTAATTTTGATTTTTATTTGATTTTATTTGTTTTGAGAAACTTTACAAGTGTATATTGGCCATTTGTGTATATTCTTTGGAGAAAAATGTATTCAAATTCTGTCCTTTTTTTTCATTTGACTTTTCATTGAGTTGTGGGAGTTCTTTATATATTCTGATCTGATATATGATTATGATTTTATTAGATACATGATTTGCAAACAATACCTCCTATTCTATGGTTGGCATTTCATTCTGTTGATTGTGTCCTTTGATGCAGAAATCAAATTTAGGGGCAGCTGGGTGGCTCAGTTGGTTAAGCGTCTGCATTCAACTCAGGTCATGATCCCAGGGTCCCAGGATCCGGCCCCAAGCAGGGAGCCTGCTTCGCCCTCTCCCTCTGCCCCTCCCACCTGCTCATGCTGTCTCTCTCAAATAAATAAATAAAATCTTTTTTAAAAGAATAAATGTATTATTATTCATTTATTTATTTTTAAATATTCTTTATTTTAGAGAGAGAGAGAACACAAGCAGGAGGGGAGAGAATCTCAAGCAGACTCCCTACTGGGCATGGAGCCCAATGTGGGGCTCAATCCCACAACCCTGAGATCATGAGCCGAAACCAAGAGTTGGACACTTAACTGACTGTGTCACCCAGGTGCCCCTCAAATTTATTTTTTAAAAATGGTCTGGATAATGTGGATAAACACTTTCATTTCATGATAACTGTGTTCAACAACACCCACCAGAGAGTCTGGGCACTTCCCTTAATTTTAGTACTTTAGTCAGTGCCCCTAGAGAAATGGGCCTTTGTCATCACCTGCCCCACATCCTAGCCCTGCCCAGTTTGTGTTGTGGGAGGAGAATCCAGATGACCGACTCCCATTTCAAGACATTTTTAGATATCACTGAAGGCAGTCTCTCTGAGACTAAGGCCCTCATTAGCTCCTTGGCACTCACTTTAGAGACCAGGCTTTCAGAAGCTCCTTTGTCAGGTTGGCTTGACTGCTACTTTTTTGTGACTTCTGCTTTGGACCCTGATTATGCATTGTTTAAATTACGTGTCCTGACTGCACGACAGACTCTACCTGACACTGTATCTTCTCCTTGTCTCACATCTGTCCGATATACTAACGTCTACTCTGGGCTTCAAAGTTCTGCTTAGGAATATCTCCTTATGCATAAATGAGGTTCATAATATTCATGCTTTTTTCTTGGAGTCTGGTTGTTCTTAAGATTCATGGATTTAACGCATGTAAAGCATTTAGTGACTTCCTGTGGAAAAACATAAATGTTTACTACTGCTGATGCTTTTCAAACACAGTCCATGTTATACCCCCACTCCCCCGAATTCGCTGTTTCTTGGAAGCCTGCATCACTAATTAGTTATCTCTTGTATTCCCAGTATGACTCTTTAGCATCTTCATTGGCCTTAGGCTGCCAGGCTCTGGTACTAGTCTTTTTATTACTTAAAAAAAAAAAAGAATAAAAATTAAAAAAAAAAAAAATAATACCACCGACCAAGAACTCCCACTTGATCCACTATTTGTTGTATGTATAATTTATTTCCAGTTGGATGCCATCTTAATTGATATAAGAAACAAAGTGAAAATTCAATAATAGATAAGTGTCTACACCAAACGTAGAACTTTTGTAACAAATGGATTATAGAAAGCAGCTTAGTCTACAATATCTGGGCAGCCTCTTAAATCCAACTTCTGCCCATAATCAATGATATATGGGTCTATGCTGATGTCTTTGGTTCGATTTATCTACCCAGGGGAAAGTGAACACATGGAACAGAACAAACCAATGTCTAGATTCTACTAATAGGGGATTAGTGGCTTAGTCTCCTATCAATAAGAGGAAGAACAAGCCTGGATAAGTCGAATCCTGCTTAGCTAAGAGAAGGTAAGAGGTGAAAAGGGATTCCCCACACCTGAAACTGGAGCTTAGTCATTGCCTGTTTACATAATATCCTGAGATTTGAAAAATATGATTGACAACCCCTCCATCTTTAGAGAGGCCCTAGTCCAGAAGGTGGCCAAAATTACAGAATGTGGACAGAAATTTCTTTCCTCCAAGGACAGAATTAAATCCCTCCCCACCCCACGAAACAACAATAACTACAACAATAAATATCAGTTGAAAAGGCAGATCTTTCCATTCTTCAAAAAAACAAGAGTGAAAAAGCCAACAATGGGAAAGAAAAGAAAATGATTACCACAGTTCTTTAGAGTCCAGTAAGCATCATACAGCACTTCAAATCACAGTCTTTTTGTTTTTTTAAACATAAAGTTTACCTAACATTGTTCAACTCAAAGTGGCTTCTTTATCAGTTCATTTTTTTCCCTCTTGTACTTATCTCTCAAGGCTATCACAGTGTAGAGAAACTATACTTTCCTATATATGACATTCAGCTAAGATCCAAAAAATGGGTCAGGGACATATTTGGATTGTCCCCTGTGGTGCATGATTCACACTGAAAGTCAGCCCAAGTACAATGCAAGTTTCTCACAGTACAAGTAAGTAAATTGGAAAAGTGTGTTTCATCATTCAGTCTACGGTAAGCAGCTTTAAATTTATGATCACACTCAATGCAAAGATTTTGGGCTCTGACAGGAATTAACAAAAAAAAAATTTTTCCTGTTGGGTCAACACTTACAAAATACATCTAAGTAATTGTTATTTTTTTATAATTTGAGGAAGCAGTCAGGGGAGAGAAGAGACAACTAAGGGAGAAGATAGCTGCTAGCTACCAAAGCTTCTAGAACATACCTGAGTTCTCGAGCTGTTTTCTTCACATTTGTGAAACTGAAAGCATAGTTCACTTCCCACCCGCATCCACTTGTCTCCCCAGACGCCATTTATACCATCTGTCTTCAACATACAATCAGAGTGTTTCAGCTTTTTTCTCCTCTTCGGTACCATTACACGGTAGAGCGGTCATTTTATAATGGAAGGTCACTGGGAAAAAAGACTCCAGTATGTCAGTCACCAAGGCCTCTGAAATCCCGGTGCTGAGTATATTCCTGGTGACTGTGTCCTTCCCACGGGCCGAGCACCACGACCTGTCCTCCTTATAATTGAGCTAATGGAAAGAATCCTAGTTTTTTGAAAAGGCCTTGCTAGGACTGATACTTACAGAACTCATTTTGGGAAAGCTGGTATTATTTAAAAAAAAATATATGTCCATCAGAGATTCCTTAAACCCCTGACAACGGCTGAGGCAAACACACAAACTCATGCAGTGGATTTTGCTTGCCCACTCTTTTCCCTCAATGAATCAGGGAGTGTAGACTTCAGCCTCGAGAAAGCCTGAATAGATGTCAAGACACTCACTTTGCTTAAATAACCAGCACAGCTTCTTTCAACTTTGGAGGTGTGTCCGAGGTAACTTTTCTTGCAAATAAGTAATAAATAGCAAAAAATAAGTGATTAACAAAAGAATAAATACAAATGGCCAATCACATGCTTTTTTCAATTTTACTAGTGATAAAAAGCCAATGGAAAGTAAACAAGTATGTCAGGGTTTGACTACTGAACTGCAAAGATTTTTAAATCATAATACCTATTAATTGAGATATAGAGAAATACTCTCGTGCACCACTGTAGTAGTTCATATTTACGGGGCGCCTGGGTGGCTCAGTCGTTAAGCGTCTGCCTTCGGCCCAGGGCGTGATCCCAGGGTCCTGGGATCAAGCCCCGCATTGGGCTCCCTGCTCTGCTGGGAGCCTGCTTCTCCCTCTCCCACTCCCCCTGTTTGTGTTCCCTCTTTTGCTGGCTGTCTTTCTCTCTGTCAAATAAATAAATAAAATTTAACAAAACAAAACAAACATTTACAAAATCTTTTGACAACCATTATCAACCACTCTTAAAGAATGTTTGTAATATTGATTTAGTGATTCCACGTATATTAATTTATCCTAAGGAGCTCAATGAATGCAGAAAATTGGTATATGATCATTTTTAATAATATAAAAAACAAGCTTTACACGTGCCGATACATATGCCAGTTATATAAGCTATGGTACTCTCATACAATGAACCAGCAGGTACTTGCCTTAGTCGGCTCAGGCTGCCACAGCAAAACACCACACTGGGTGGTTTAAACGATACAAATTTATTTCCTCTCAGTTATGAAGGCCGGAAAGTCCACAATCAAGGTGGTGAAATTTTTGGTTCCTGGCAAGGGCTCCCTTCTTAGCTTGTAGATGGCTGGCTTCTCACTGTGTCCTCAACTGGACTTTCCACAATGAATATACTTGTGGAGAGAGATATTCTCACTTTTTTTCTTTCTGAAAGACCATCAGACCCATTGTATTAGAACCCCACCATTATGACATTATTTAATTTCAATTACTAAAGACCTTATCTCAAAATATAGACGCATTGAAGGTTAGGGCTTCAATATAGGAATTTGTGGACTGGGGGTCACAATGCAGTCCACAGCAGTACTCACGGGAAACAGACACAAACTGATTAACAAAAAAACGAATGAAAAATAGTCATGTCCAAAGGGGATGAAATTTGTGTATCACGGAGTGAGGAGAATGCAAATGAATCTTAGATATTGTAAAGGTTGGTGGCTTCAAAGATAATTCTCCCCAATAAAATCTTATTCCTTAGTATTTAATTTCCCTTGCTGGGTATTGTTTTAGTTTTTACTTCTGTTGTGTGAGATAAGAGTGTTAAGGACAAACACTGACTGGACTTTATCAGCAGCTGGATGACCTGGAAACGTATTTGATGAAGGCGGTAAGGATAGAAGAGATTCACCTGAGAAATGCCCATTCCAAACTGGCTGTGAGAAATTGCTTCAAAAACTCATGCTGTACATGGGAAGAAGAAAAACAGCCCTTTGCCTACATGGTTGTCAGAGCAGAAATCATGAGATCTTTCTCTTCATCTTTAAACCTGCAAGAAAGATCTAGAAGTAGGGAAGGAGCTACGGTATCAGATAGAGACCACATGTTCAGTCATTCCAAAGATTCTCATTCTCGCTATAGCCATGAATTAATTGAGTGAAATTTGTCAAATGGTTTTTCAGGAGTATAAAGTAACATCATGTTGATTCTGTGGGCATTCGTACTTTACGGATGACCATGCTTATCGATCAATCTATCATCTATCTATCATCTATCTATCTATCTATCTCTTCTATTACCTATAACTGCTTACCTAATTATTTATAATATTTACATTATTTTGTTTCTATAACATCATGCACACCTTTATATTGTGCTTAATATAAAAATTGGTTGATCTTTATATTCAGTCAATTTATTATTTTGCATGGCTCATTAAATTTTTACTAGAGTGAAATTTTTACAGTTGTTTATTCTCAAAAAAAGAAATGTTAAGCTTTCTTGTACAGGCAAATTAAAGAATGGATGCTACAACAACAACAAAAAAATGTGGAAATCATCATGTCTTTTGGTAAAAAGCAGACATAAATTACAAATATACGTAGAAAATAACTGGAAAGATATCACACAAATATTAACAGTATTTATCTCTGTGTATCTTTTCTTCTTTTGTGTTTGTTTTTGTTGTTCACAGTTTGTTTTATAAATGCTAGAAATTATATGTTTCATACCCTCTTTTGAAAGGGGGAAAGAGTTATTTTTTTATACCTGTTCTTTACACATGTTTAACCTCAACTTCATCCAAGTCTGAAGAGACGTGTACCTTCAAGAGGTATACAAGTCAACTCTCTTGTATTTTCTTCTGTGTCACCAGTAGTTACGTGTGAATCCCTTAAAGAAAGCTATCAGTGACTTGGTGCTCTACCTTTGGTCACTTTACAACCATACTGACAATGTTATAATTCAGTCCTTGCAAGCTACCCAAGATTGATGTCTTGCCATTCAGATGAATGTTTCAACATCTAACAGTTACTCCCCAAATAATCTCACACTCCTGCTTCTGCTTCTGGGTCTTTGGAAATGTCTTCCTGCCCAGAATTTGCTCTTCTCTCTTGCATTCTGGAAGAAACCTTTAAGAGTAAAGTCAACAGTCATCTACTTTCTGTACTTTCTGTTTCTATAAGTCTGACTTATTTTTTAAGAGTCCCTATATAAATGATATCACACAGTATTTGTCTTTGTCTGGCGTATTCCATTTAGCACAATGCAGATTGCTAAAGGGTAGGAGGTGGGGGAACACAGAGGTGTTGGTCGAAGAGTATAAACTTGTTAAAATACTAGTTATAAGGTAAGTTCTGAGGATCTAATGCACAGCATGGTGACTGTAGTTCCCAATAGCATATTGTAAACTTGCAATGTGGTAGGAGACATTCTCACACCAAAAAAGGTAACTATGTGAGGTGAAGGATGTGTTAATTAACTCGATTGTGCTGGTCATTTCATGAAGTATACTTATATACAATCATCATATTGTGTACATTAAATATACACAGATTTATTTGTTGATTATACCTCAATAAAGCTGGGGGGGATTCCAATAATCATCTTTTGGGGGAAGCTTTCAATATGTCTTCCTCAACCTTTATTCCCACGAAAAAGTCTAGGTAATTACATATCTCTATTCCTATAGGGCCAAGACTATGCCACCATTCCAGCTCATAGCATATTATTTCGGAATTGTTATTTACCTGCTCGTGTGCTATGCTAGCTAATGAGAAACTTGAGTGAAGGCATTTTGTCTTGAGAATTTGTGCCATTAATCCTACCACAGTGCTAGCCATTGTGAGTATATATAGAATAATAATGGTTCAAAAGAATGAAATCCTGAATCATTTTTTTTAAAAATCATTCTTGAGTAAAGATCTAAATGTACACATACATACATACACACTGTAGGATATTTTCACTTAAGAAAATGTTAACATAAATTATCCATTATTTTGGGGGAAAATTGGTAGAGACAGTATTGAACGTGCAGTTACAGATACTAGGCTTGAATTTTCACTTTCCCTCTGTCAAGTCTTGAACATGCCTATGAACTTCTCTACTTCAAGAATCTATTTTAAGCCCTATTCGCTTTTAATTTTCTGTTAGGGGAAATTGTACAACTTAAATTAACTCTTCATTTGAGTCATATTTAAAATAGATCCAATATTTCAGAATTCTGTTATATGTTTCTGAATATTCACTTAATCCTCAAATGTACCCTAAAGCTGTTATCAAGTCTAGAATATTTTTGAAGGTTATATAAACTCTCTTGGAACACCTACCACGCTAAAATAGGCATGACATATTTTTGCTGAATATAACTAAGATAAAATTCAAGTGAAACTGTTCGTTTGAACTTCCTGTTTTCCATTTGACAAGTGTGGAAACTAAGGCACGGGTGAGTTATTTAACTTGCCAGATTTCTCACAGCTACTTCTCTGACTTCCAGTTTAATGTCCTTCTTATTCAGCTACAAAATTACATTTATGAGCTATAAGGCCCCACATGGCAGAAGTGAAAATGCGAGGCACTTTATTTTTCCTTTATGAGCTTTCATTGTAACACTGTCGTTCTGAGAAATGCTTAGGTGGCATTTCCAGTATCTGCTCGCAAACTGTCTCCTTCCTTTTGCCTTCCTTCTCTTAATTGTTCGACTCTATCTTTCCAACCTAAAGTTAAAGAATAATAAGCCTGGAAAAGTTATTCCCATTTTCTCTGTATCACTCCAACATCAAATTAAATAGAAAGTAGGTTGGAGAAAATACACCACAAAACCTACACGTGGTCCTTATATAGGATACCAGTTTCAACCCTCTTCTCTTTTGGGATCCAGGGTAATTTATTTCAAGAGAAGAACTGTCCTGATGTCTTGGTCTCCATTCTCTCTCTCTCTCTCCATCTCTCTCTCTCCCCTTTTTTTTTTAAATTGAAAATACTCTGAGACCTTTTATTAACTGAGCTAAAATGAGTCCCCTTAGAGATCTGTTTTGCAGCTTTATAAAAGTTAGCACTTTCCCCTGAAGTGTCACAAATGTTATCAGTGGAAGCTGTGAAAAGCATATAGTGCTGTTATGTCCTGTAAAAATTATGTTCCCCACACAATTTCCTTGCTGCGAATAAATCTCAGCGAGTGCTGTGGTTGCCGATCATGGAAATTGGAAAGCAGCTTCCCAACCCGTAACACCCACTGCTGCTCTTCCCTTTGCCAGGGAAACTCACTGCAGAGAACTAAATAGAAGAGCAAGAACTGGGAAAGAGAACGGTGTCCAGTTTCTGGTGACCCTGATCCATCCAAGTCACACAAACAGCCAGTGGAATCTACCATGAAGAATCATGATATATTTCTTTTTCGTGAAATGTACCACTGACTATGGTGTCCAGGATCAGCTATGACTACTCCATTTACACCCAGTACCTAGTTAACTCTACAGCAGATAGTGGGTGAAATGGAATGGTTATTTTAATATCAAAAAAGATGATAGGAGGTGATTTTACAGATTTTTGTTTAAGCTAATTTTAAATGTGCTCACTTCTTACTGTCTTGTTATTGGTAGTGAGAGTGGCAACAAAGCCTACTTCAACACCGTAGACGAACAATAGACCACAGTGTAAAGTCGTATGGACATCGCACCAAATCCAGGGTCACAGAGATCTAGTGATTATTAGAAACTGAAACCTACAGAGCTACAGTTCTGTGTCCTGTCTCTGGGATTGTGCAGTTTGTCATTTCCACTCTTCCACCGATGTCTCTTCAACGTTCTCTCCCTATGCATCTTTGGTCTTTCTTCTGGAGACACATGATAGAAGATGCTTACCAAAAGGTCCCATGTATCTCAGCTCAAACTATAAAGACAGACTCAGTAGGGTCTCTAAATCCCAATCACTAATATCTGAGCCAAACTACCTTCCCAAAATCAAATGGTCGGATTAACCTGTCCCTGGGAGATCAAAGCATGGGAGCCCCAACATGCCTGCCAGGCCTTATTCCTATTAATCCAACACCGGTAACCATGAAGAGACACCCTGAAATCATGGAAATGTTATACATTTAAAGTAAAGAGTAACCAAAAAAACTTCCAATGACACGTCTCTACAAGGTGTTACTTCAAAAGGGTTTCACTTTTCTTTAAGTGCTGCTCCTGTAATAGAAATGTTGATTTCACTAGTCCCTGAGCTTCTTGATATTTGAGCAGCATGAGTTGAAAGTAACACCCTTCCTAGGAAGCGAGATTCATCCGCGTTTCCTAGGCCATTTCTGCCCGGGGCCCAGGGAAACACATACATCAGCCTTGTTACTTTGCCCCATTAAGCACTTTAAAGCCTGTTGGTCTTTGGCTTTTAAACTCAAGTAATTATCACTTGGGAGTGCTGGATACCTCAGGACACCAGTCTTAATTAGTCATTTAGAGGGCAATCCCCTGCAGCTAATGAAAGATGAGAAGGGAGCCAACTGAGAAATAGAAATATTTAAGGCAGGGCCTTTCTTTTCACCTCTCCGTCACAGTTGTAAAATAGCAAGTGGCAGATTTTTGTTCTTTGAAATATCCAGCAGTTGATTTACTCAAATTGAACAGCCGATCTACTCAATAATGAGTGGATGTGTTAATATCAAAGTCTAGAAAATGAGCAAGGATTGAAAATTCCATTTATATCTGCACTAACTATTCATAATGATACTCTTAAAAGTGGTAAGTGACCAATATGATTGTTAGCATTAAGAAATACCACCACTGGAGATAATCTGGCCAATGATTGTGTTGGGCATAAAAATCCCATTTTCCTGACTTGTCACGCCAGCCAAGTTCTTCCACAGTAACAATCAAGTTCCTGCATCTCAAAGCCTTAACACAACAGATTTTTATTTCTTGCTCAGTGACAATCATTCATGAGGGAACTATCTCAGTGGTGCTTCTCCCAAGGCTGATCCATTGGCCCAGACAGCTCGCACTTTATCACGAACTCGTCTGAAACGCATGGCTTCTAAGATCATGATGGAAGGGGAGGAGTTTTGCATGCATAATGTTAAGGTCAGGAGTAGAAGTAGCTTGTAATGAACTTCTTCTACCTATAATTGGCCAGAACTCAGTCATATGCCCCTTCACCTGGGTGCAGGGAAGATAGTCTTCTCCCATGCCCGAGAAGAGGGCAACAGTGTTATCTCTGCCTCACCAATCAGTGAGATAATTGAATAAACACAAATAATATTTTTGCAGAAGCTAGGCAGGGTATTAATTTTTAACATTTACACATAGGCTCCTAAGATGGTAGATTGGGGCATTTAGCATCTTCACTTTTGAAAAAAAAAAAATATATTAGAAAGATAGCTAGAATTTTAGTTCCACGAGATCAAGGTTCTCATCTGTCTTAGTCATCACAAGAACCCTCTTCCTTCAAAGACTGCCTGGTACAGAATGCTCAATAAATATCTCCTAAATGGTTGAAGATATGAGATGGATACCAAGTTTCTCTTATTTGGTATTACATACCAGTTCTTAGAGTATATTCAACTTTCAGTATTTCAGGAGAGGGGCGATTGTATAAAGCTATTTTAATTTTCTAACTTTTTTACATTCATTGCAGAAAAATAAATAAGTGAGTGGTTAAGGTAATTATTTTTGCTCTTTGAATACCCACTTTACCAAGAAAGAAGGAATTCATGCACACACTTACACACTAATCCCAACTAGCTGTCTTATATATGCTTTACACTCTTCTGGGTGCAGTGAACAATATAGACAGAATATTTTCCCTCGTGGAGTTTATATTCTAATATAAATACAAATAAAAAAAGTAAATTAGTAAATGTATTAGCAAATGTACTTTATTTTAATTGTGTCAGTAAATGTACTGTGTGGTCACCTTACAAAATCTGGAGGAATCTCCCCCCCCCCCAATTTGGTTGAGATGTTGAGGCTGGTAACACCACACATACATAAGAGAGAGCACGAAAAGTTCCATCACATGACTGAAGTCTCTGCAGGGAGGAAGCCCGGCAGGACTCTCGAGCAGGTCTGTAATGACCAGAGGGAGCAAGGAAAGCACCCAGGCCTGGGCTTTTACTGGTGTTAGGGGTCCCTGGGGGCTGGGTGAGAGTTTCCATCTGTGGGCAGGGGCTTGCTGGGTTTGAATCTCCCGCCGGTGTCAACAAGGAGAACCTAGGTTTTCAGATCAGCTTGCCCAGATGTGGGGCCGAAGGGACAAAGCTGTCAGCAAACATCCAAAAATGAGATCAGACTCCTCCTTACATTTGTGCCACGTTGTGGCATATGCTGAGGAGAAAAATGTAGCCAGCCAGAGTAATCAGTAGTTTTGACAAGGCTGCAACTTAGATAGACCAGAGAAGTCCTCACTAGCTTCTCTTAAGTGCCAGTTCCTAGTTTCCTGCACACCACAGCCCAGCGCTTTCCATGTGAAGCCCTCAGAAATTACTGAAGTGGTATTTCAGGGACCAATTTAAATGCTGTCATGGACCAAAAAGCAGTTAGGAATGACTGTTCTTGTCAAGCTCTCTCACTCCAGCTTTGGAATTAACTTTTCCAAGGCACCAGATTTCTCAAGAAATCCAATTTTTGAGAACCCTCTAGAGTTTTCTAAAACAAAACAGTCTTCATGGCTTTCTCTAAATTGGCCTAGAGTTGTCTCTGACTAGACACTGAAGTTATCCACGTCTTGGATACTCACTTGTTCCAAGGTTAATTCCTATCTCCTTCTGCTTATCTTCTCAAAGAACCACACCTTTAAGCCCATCATAGTTCTGCAGAGTATCCAAATACAAGCATTTAGAGCAGAGCTCAGCTATCAGTCCACAGGGATGGGCCGCATATGTAAACCGAGGACCCAGAATTTTCCTGGGTATTATATGATGATAGTAAATTAATTAGTAATAATATAATTAGCAAAATAATAAACACAAGGTGCACATTGTACGCCAACTGTATTCTTTTTCTATTGTTGCTGTAGTAAGTTGCCACAAATTTAAAAGCTAAAAAACCCATAAATTTATGATATTACAGTTCTGGAGGTCAGATGTTCCAAGTGGGCTGGCAAGATTGTGTGCCTTCTGGAAGCTTTAGGAGAGAATCCATTTTCTTACTGACAGAGTTTACTTCCTTGTGGTCACAGGGATGAAGCTTTTGATTTCTTGCTAGCTGTTGGCTAAGGGATATTCTAGAGCCTGCCCACATTGCTCGGTTCTTGGCGCCTTTCCTCCACCATGAAGCCGACAATGGTGAATTGAATCCCTCTCGACTTTGGATCTCTCCTGCCTCTCTCTCGTTATCACGTCTCTCTGATTCAGCTGGGAAAGGGTCTCCGTTTCAAAGAACTTCTGTGACTACATTGGGCCCATCTGGAAAAGATTATCCATGATAATCTTCACATCTCAAGTCTATAATTTAATCCCATCTTTGAAGTCCCCTTTGTGGGGCTCTCAGGTGGCTCAGGTGGTTCAGCAGCCAACTCTTGATTTCAGCTCAGGTCATGATCTCAGGGTGGTGAGATCAAGCCCCACATCGGGCTCTGCACTTGGCAGGGAGTCTGAGCCTGCTTGAGATTCTCTCCCTCTCCCTCTGCACCTCCCTCTGCTTGTGTGCTCTCTCTCAAATAAATAAATAAATCTTAAAAAAAAAAAAGTCTCCTTTGCTGTCCAAGGTATTCACAGACTTGGGGGATTAGTGTGGGACATTTTTGTGGCGTCATCATCCTGTCTGCCACAAGAACTATTACAAAGTCCAATCCAAATTGTACAGATACTTTGAAGTCCTCCATGATAATTTATCAGACACTATGTGATTTATTATTATTGTTGTTTGGAACATTGATAACTAAATTTTGAAAGAAAATGATGAGTATATCTAGAAGCTGTAATAGGATAGGAAGTAAGATACAACCTGTGCTGATGTATTTGATAACATACGAGACTTCCGGACGGAAACTGAATAAATAATCATGATTTACCAAATGTGCAATATTTAGATAATTCAAAATCCTATCTGCAGGTGACTTTTTTCTTCATATGCAGAAGTTGGCTTAATACGAGAAGTGAGTGAGTCCTTCTGTAGGGGCGTCTTTGACTTTAAATCTATTACCCCCTGGATGAGGGGCTTACAAGGCTAGGCATCCTCACTTCCATTTATATTATCACTTGTGCTTCAAAACCCGGTCACATAGAGTCCCTCCCTCCATAAAAGGGAGATATATGTTAGGCAAGAACGATTATCTTCTCAAAACATGTCAAAGATTCTAAATAATTCTCTGCGAGTGCAGAGCAACTTAATGGCAGCGTGACCCTCATAGTACTAAGGGCTAAAATTATTCAGTACTTTACCAGATCCCAGGCCCTGCTTTAATGGTTTAACTATAGAAACTGATTTTAATTCAAAGTAGGTGAATTATTATTTACCCACTCTATCCATGAGGGAGCTGAGGGCAGAGAGATACTAAATAACTTTCCTCAGACAATGCTGCTAGAAGGAGGCATGGCTAGAATTTGAACCCTGGCAGTCTGATCTCTTCATTGGTTTGCTATATGCTTATTTCTAGTCAGATTTTCATTCCAGCTTCTGGCATCACCCTTCCTTTATGTCTTCCATCCCCTTGTAGACACATCACAAGGGAAAATGTACGTATCACTCGCCAGTAGACTTCAGCCTCTCTCTAGGCTGCTGTTGTATGGGGGGCGGTGTATAAACATAAGCGAGGCTATCTTATCACACTGGGTACATCTTTTACCTTTCTCCTAGGAGCGAACACCTTCATCTGAGTTTCTCTCAGAATGGAGATGGGAAGCGCCTGTAAGAACAATATACCTGTGACTTCGCAGCCACTGTGGATTGACTGACAACAAATCTTGAAGGGCCATATGGTGGTAAAATCCTTCCACGTTTACACAAACTGTAACAACAGACTTAGGACTGTATTCCTCCATCAATATGCCTTGACACGAATAACTACCATTAGCATTGAAAAGAATTTCCAGGTTAAATCTCCCAGGAGAAAAGATCCAAACCCTGTCATCTATCTCACAGACATACTAAATTATTTCTTATGGAGCATGTGGAATTGCCCAAATCAAACACCCAAATGGAGGCAGTAGGGTTTTAGTAGCGATGGTTCTTAAGGGGGGCGGAAGCTGTTCATAACCATTTAAAAAATTAATGGTCCAATATAACCAGAATCTATTCCTTCCCTATAAACTAGAATAGTGTCAATTATTCCCTCAGTTGCATGCAAAGTAGCTGGATGACATCCGAGTGTAAAATCTGGATCATTGTGGCGCTATTTTAAGTCTTATCAGATGCCACAAGTGGGAAGCATCTTATTTTGTAGAATATGCAGTTTTATTGTTCGTACCTTTCCCAAATAAAGAATGGCAAACCCGGCATTTGTCCTTGTCTCTGCTATTTCTCTTGTAGTCTGCTTGACATGAATAAGATCCTGTTAAAGCCAGACAGGCTGCTGACACATTTACAGTACAGACGCAGTTCCCATGAAAATAGGGTGGCTTTCAAAATTCTTTTCATGAATTTGACGTTTTCAATGAAAGGGCAGATGCTAAAAATATGGAGGTTTTATAAAAAATAAATCCATAAAAGTGACAGAATGCAATTCAAGTGGGATTGATGAAAACTAGAGAAAAGTATTTGTCTCTAAGGTCACAATTGCAAAAGACTATGCTTTCTACTGTCTGATTATATAGTTTTAATTGTTTCTTATTCCCCCCCCCTTTTTTTTGCTATTCATTGTGATGTGGGTAATTCTGTCCTCCCAACCGCATGCCTTGGGCCTGCTTCGTGATCCAGCTCTCTGCGTCTCACTGGGGTCGTGCACCCGTGGACAAGAAAGATATTCCATGATTTGTGTATTCAGCGACTAGGAACCAGGCCCTCCTTCCATTCAAATCTCTAGCATGAAATCATTTTCCAAATATTTTTATAAAACTAGAATCACTACAAGTCTTTCACTGACTTTATTAATTAGAAACAAATCAAGATTAGATTGAAAGAAGATTCAATTTGTAGTGGCTTAAGTAATGGGCAATTTCTGTTGGCTTTATGGTGTGAGGGCCAACACCTCAGCAGTTCTCCTTACCACGATCTTATGGTAGCAAGACAACTGCCTCAGTTCTAAGCATCATTTTCTCATCTAAGGCACGAAGAAGGGGGGAGATGGTAGGGTTATAGTCAAGAAAGCAAAGTGTTATCCACCTGAATCTTACAGATGACTTAAACCTAGTATATAGGCTCAAACCAGGTGTCCTGACTATGCAGAGCTGTAAGGTAGAGTAAGAAATACAGAGTTTTATATTTCAGGCCTCTCTAGGGAAAGGCAGCAGGGGATAAAATGGGTTGGAAATGGCCTTTGGGAAGCCAATTATGATAGCTTTGTTTCTTTTAATACTTAAGAACCCATTTAATTGAACCAAGATTTTGATGAAATAACTTTGATTTTCACTATCCACACTTTCCCTAGAGCCTTCGAACAGATCTTATTTCCTTCTTCCAATTTCCTGAATTATTAATCTTTATTTTGTTAGCATGACTTTGTATAAAGATACACTATCTCTTTTGTGATTGACCTCTCAACTCTAACACCCTCTTGAAGTTCATTCACACGTGGGAGATAGATTAGAGAGAAGTGGAGTTTCAGATCTTTTTTCCCTTTGCAAATAGCTATTTAAAACTGGCCCTGGAGCTTTGATCAATCCTCTTTAGCACCTGAAATTATCAACTAGCTGGGAAATACCAGTCAAGAATTCATGTGTATCTGTTTATTATAAATTAATCACTTTTTCAACCAAGATCTCTCCAAATTTGTCTCATTTCCTTACCCACTAAATACAGAGATTCAATATTCTCAGCTGTCTCACCTGATTCATCATGAACAGGACATTTCCCCCACTTATCTGATTAACTTCCAATTTTATTGTGGTACAGTGAGTTTCATAGCTCGGTGGTCAGAATAATGTCTCCTTCCCTCCTTCCCCCTCCCCCAAAGGGAAAATGTTGTTTATGTCCTAATCCCTGGATCCTATAAATAAGTTGCTTTACATGGCAAAAGGGACTTTGCAGATGTGATTAAGATGAAGGGCTCTGGGATGGGGCAATTATTGTGGATTATCTTGGTGGGCTCAACCAAATGATATGAATTCTTAAAAGTCAAAAAAACTTTCTCATCTATAGTTAAAGACAGGCGGACTGTAAAAGAATTCAAGAGATTGCAATGTTGCTGGCCATGAAGATGGCAGAGGAAGGGGCCATGAGCCAAGGAATGTCAGTTGCGTCTAGAAGCTGGAAAAGACAAGGGAATGGCTTCTGCTCTAGATTTTCCATAGAAGAATGCTGCCCAACAGACACCCGGATTTTATCTTGTTGAGACTGTGTTAGACATCTGACTTATTGTGTTATTTTAAAACATTAAGTTTGTAAAGATATGTTACAGCCACAATAGAAAACTTTTAGAAATATTTGATCTCTGAAAGTGGGGTCCTGCTATAATCAATAGCTATATATGCAGAGTGGTTTGGGAATTGGGCATTAGGCAGAGCCTGGAAGAATCTCGAGAAGCATGACAGAAAAAGTCTAGATTGCCTTGAACAGATTGTTAACAGAAATGTGGATGTCAAAGATTTTGCCAGTAAGGGCTCACAGGGAGTGAGAAGTGGGGTGGGACATAAGTCATCTGAGAGAATTTCTGAATTACTGGGCACAGACTGTTAATAGAAATATGAGCCTTCACTGTAGCATAAGGGGAGGGAAGAAAGAGGACCTCTGTGATGGTGATACCTCTATGTTCCAAAAGACATCATAAGTTATTGATTCTGAATAGACAGGGAAAAGTTATAAATGTATAAATAATCACATTAAATGTTAATAGTCTAATAGGTTTTCAGATTGCATATAAAAACATGGTCCAGCTATATGAAGCCTACAAGAAATTCACTTCAAAAATGATATTGGTCAGATAAAAATAAGAGTACAGAAAAAGACATGTTATACAAAGATGAAAGTAAAGGAAGCTCCAGTGGCTATACTCATATCAAACAAAAACACTGTGGAAAACAGATGTTACAAATTGATTAAAGTGATGATTCACGAAAAAAATGTAAAAATTCAAGATGTGGATGTACCTTACAGCAGAGCTTCAAAATACATGAAACAACAACTAACAGAACTGAAAGGAGATCGATAAATCCACAATATAGTGGAGATTTCAGCATTCCTTGTTCAGTGAGATATAAAATCAGCAAGAATATAGGAGAACTAAAGAATACCATAAACCAACGAGATCTCATTGATATTTATAGGCACTTCTCCCAAATGCACTTGAAGCACTAACCAAGATTCATTATACCCTCTGCCGTAAATCAAACCTTAACAAACCTAAAGATTTGAAATCATAAGTGTATGTTTTCCATCTATATGGAATTAAACTAGTAATTTATAAAAGAAGCATAAAGGGACAGTTTTCAAATACTGGGGATTAAAAAATACACATCTAAATAATCTACAGGTCAAAGAGGAAGTCTTGGCATAATTTAGAAAACATTTTGAACTGGATGAAAATGAAAAATTGGGGGGATGCAGGTAAAACAGTGCTTAGAGGGAAATTTATAGCTTGCAATGCCTGTATTAGCAGAGAAGGAGATTTTACATGATTAATCTAAGCTTCCACCTAAAGAAACTAGAAAGAGAAGAGGAAAATAAACCCAAATTAAGCAGAGGGAAGGAAATAAGGTTGAGAGCAGAAATCAACAAAATTGAATGCAGAAAAACACTAGAGAAAAGTCCCAGGAAAAAACACAATCTTTGAAAATATCTAGAAAAACTAATAAAATCAGAAAAATTGCCAATATTAGGAATGACATGCAGGATAATCATGGCCATACTCAGAGGAATTGAGAGAATCATAAGGGGCTGCCAGAAACAACTCCACAAACACAGCTACATGTCACAACTTAGAAGAAAAATCACAGCCCTAGTTCAGGCTCTTGTCAAAGAAGTCTTGGAAATTTCAATATTTTTCTTAATGAGCGCTCTGACTCTAGTGTCACCTGAGTCCCACCACTTTCTAGCATATGCTTGGCACAGGCGAAATCTCTTTACTTTCCAAAGCTGGTCAGGTAACCCCTGTTTCATATTCTTGAATTCTTTTCAATCATTTATTAGAAAACAATCCTTCACATACAAGGTCTATTGCAATGTGACCTCTTCTACATCTTTCTGTATGACTGATTCCTTATTCTGACAAGCCGCAATTATTGTTTTGACCTTAATACACAATTATTTCTCATGTACGCTTAGAAGGCCCTTCAAGATTTGAACTGCAAACTCCCAGACTCCCTAGAAATCTAATTCACTTTATCTTTAAAGACTTATCTTTTTTTTTTTTTTTTAAGATTTTATTTATTTATGTGACAGAGAGACAGCCAGCGAGAGAGGGAACACAGCAGGGGGAGTGGGAGAGGAAGAAGCAGGCTCACAGCGGAGGAGCCCGACGTGGGACTCGATCCCGGTACGCCGGGATCACGCCCTGAGCCGAAGGCAGACGCCTTAACGACTGTGCCACCCAGGCGTCCCTTTAAAGACTTACCTTATTCCTCCAAGGTCATGTATGTGTTCTTTGCCACATGCACCTATTGCATTTCGTCTATGCTTAATTCTTACATGCATCACATGTTTCTGCCATTATTTGTTGGTCTGCCTCCCACTGAATGGTGAAATCTACATGCAGGCGTTGTGTCTCTTTAGATCTATATCTTCGCTGCCTTGCAGAGGTCTCCCACATTGCAGCCCTTCACAAGCTTCAGATGAACAGGAATATAAATGAGGAGATAGTCAAAACCAGTTATGGAAGAGTCCAATCACTGGTGGTCAATTAGTTTTCAAAATGGAAAATTAGTAAGAGTTAAATACATGGATCATCTCATTCTTTAAGTTTCCCAAAGTGATTGCTTGAATTTCATTTTACAAAAAAAGCCACTGTTTGTGTACTGTTGATCTGCTAACTTTGACCCCTAAGTTATCAACTTGACACAGACTATCATCTCCTACCACGGATGTAATAAAATGTATCCTAACTTGTAAAAGTATTTTGACATTATCTCCCACACATACAATTAAGTCTTCTCTCTTCCCATTTGCCATGCACGAGTGCACACAACATATGCTCACATGGCGTTCTTTTTATGGAACAGTGGATGCAAAATATCATTATAGCATTATTAAGCATGAAATATCATTAAGGACAATCAAATGAAGGCACCAAAGGATTAATACCATGCAATATTGCCTTTTCATTATTTTCAGAGGTTGCAGCTCTCCCAGTGAGACTGCTATAATTTATAATTTGACCCCAACAATCTGTTTTAACAATAACTTGCCCCAGTGGCAACATCTTCCAAAAGAGACCCTCCTTCTTGACATCTGGCAGGTCTCTTGTCCTGCATCTTGTGCCATTTTTGTTCTATCTCATTATGCTCAGGGATGAATACTTTGGGAACTGGCAGCCACTTACTTATATTGTAAATGGGTTTATGTCACAAGTGGTTTTGAAGAGGAGACAGAATTTTCTGAATTAGGGGCTTTGGTCTGTTCCATTAGGTAATGCAATGTGACAAAGTGACTCATCTGGATGACAGACTATTCATTTTGAAGGAGGAAAAATCAGAAGTGACATTACATTCTGGTAGTCTTTTTTTTCTTTGCTTACTCTCCCAAGAATTAAACTAGTTAAATTAGCTCAAATGATTGTCTGCTCTGTAAATGCAACTCTTTCGAAATAGAAAAACAACAGGTGTCTTGGGCAGACTTCGTTTCTCCAAAGGGCAGCAGAGTCATTCTGTTTGTGTGATTTTCTTACAGAGAACTAGCTCTTCTTTGTGGGAAGGTGGCCCTCTCTGCTGAAAGGTTAGCCTGCCTTGAATCAGGTCATTCAGGGAGACCCCAGCCATGCCTACACTGACCTATCTCCGCGCTGAGGGAGCTGCATTAGTCAGCCTGCTGTCCCTAAGGCTTCCAGCAGAGCGACAGCTCCATGGAGAGAGGCCACGGAGAGTAATGGCGGCTGCTTGCTCAGAGTGTGACGAGACTGCTGCTCGAGCTGAGGCACCCTGTTAACGACGGTATCAACGGGTTTGAGGATTGCAAATGGATCAGGCTTACAAAGGAATAGGCAGAGTCCAGGGTTTGGAGTGAAGAATGACTTCAGCAAATGGGAGAGGCTTTCAGAGGTCATCTTATCCCATTAGGTCTACATTTCCATCATCATCATAAACACTCCAGGGCCTGACGTTCCTCAGGATGGCAGAGAGCGAGCAAGCAAGGAGCGAATGCCTGGAGTCAATCACCCAGCGTCTCCGGTCAGCCACACCTGTGGCCGTCTAGACGCTGCTCAAGAGCTTCGGTCCATTGCTCTGCTTTCGCAGTAGCCTCGTAAGGAGGGCCAGAACGCACCCAAGTCTACAACTGCTTGTTGGCTGATGTTTCTGCATTTGACTCACATGTGAAAAGTTGGCTTTTTAATCATTACTTCGTATGTTTCATCTGTGCTCTGCTGACAGGTTCCTTTCTTACTCATGTCTGGCCAGGCGTGGGATTGAGAAAACAAAGGTTCTCTATGGTTATCCTTCTGCCTTGTTTACGTTCTTTTTCCAGACTTTCACAGAACAGCTCTGCTCCTCACAAATGCCCAGAGCCCTTCCAGAAAGGCCCTGGGTCTAGTTTGCCTACAGGGCTACACGCCAGGGCTTTTAGCAGTGGCTCAATCTAGCACACAAGATTTTCCTCAGACCTTTCCCTAAGGACGACTGAGGCCCATTCCTTTCCTGTTCCCTCTTCTTTGGGGTGGAAGCTGGTACCCTGGCTCATTGTAAGGGATAAGGGTTCAGGAGAAGGGTCCATAAAGGGGACATAAGAGATGAATATGGATTAACGATGCACTGCCTTATTTACCATCTGGAATCATCGTGAGTCTCTTCTTAGACACGAACTTATTGTTCTTCTTTTGTATTATTTTCTTTTATACCATTTTGCTACCAAATAATATACATAAGAACATTGAATAATTTAACAAACGCAACTAATATTTATTGAGTGTCTGCTCTGTGCCAGTCACTGTCGTAAGCGTCAGGATGCATTAGTGAGCAAATTTGATAAAGATTGTATCCCTGCAAATTCCACGTTAGCCTCGATTCAAATAGTCTCCTCCAGCCAGATTATACAATCTACATCTTACACTTACTTAAAAGAGTCAATTTCCAGGGGCTCCTGGGTGGCTCAGTCGTTAAGCATCTGCCTTCAGCCCAGGGTGTGATCCCGGAGTCCTGGGATCAAGCCCCACATCAGCTCTTCCGCTATGAGTCTGCTTCTTCCTCTCCCACTCGCCCTACTTGTGTTCTCTCTCTCGCTGGCTGTCTCTCTCTCTGTCAGATAAATAAATAAAATCTTATAAAAAAAAAAGAGTCAATTTCCAGGGCTAAAAAGGAACTTCGGGGGTATCAAACTCACTCTTTTCAATTTATAAATGAAAGGCATGGAACTCTGGGTTTCAGCCTCTAGTGTACATATGATTGTTCTAGGGAATATTATGAAAATGCCAATGCCTGCATCACAACATGAGAGATCTAGAGTAAAGTTCAGGAATTCACATTTTCCAGAGCATCTCTGACAACTCTGTTACAAGGAATTGGGGATCCTACTTTCAGAAAGAGTAGACTGGACAGTAACTGGAATGGTGACTCATCACTGACTGGAAATCTCCCTTACCCTTCTCTACAGGGTGGTAGATGGGAAAGTTACATTAGAAATTATTCCTATGTTCACACAGTTTATTTGCCCAAAGCTTAGGATCTGCTCAATGCTGGTCAGTCTAGTTGCCATCCTTCTGATGATAATTTATTGGTCTAGATGGAGGCATCTGACACAATCCAATGAAGCTGACTGGGACAGAGTGTTCTGTTAAAACTCTAGCCCTCATTTTGACTCTTCCACTAATCTAGTTTTTTTTTTTCTCTCTGTTTTAGGCACCCAAAATAATACCATATGGTATTATTATATTAAGCTCAGTTTTACTCTAAGCTATTTCCGTCGATTTTCTCTCTCTTGATCCAACAGTCCAGACTAACCACCAAACAAAAGCCCCAGGCCTTGCCGACCACTACCAATAATACACTAACAGACATGGCAGTAACTCCAAATTCAGCATCCTTTCCGCCTAAAAGCCTTTACCCAGATATCTTAATTTGATGCCAAATAACCACCAGCTCTGTGGGTCTTTGTATCTGTTCTCCATTAATCCATACCCTTCAGTTAATGTGGTTCATCAGTTATAAAGAACCAAAGTAAATTCTATCGCTTGAGGATAGCCATCTAGTTCCCACTAAAAATCAGCACAAATTTCTTAGCATCATAGAAGATGCGATTATTCTCTAATTATCCTGGGGGTGAGGGTAAGGACTTTAGGGTCACCGGTATGAACAGCTGGAAGAGTGTTAGTATTACATTTCAGTTTAGCCTCTCAATTGCAAATGATGGTAAATCTTGGAGAAGAGATTTGCTATTGCTCCTTAGGGAGTGCCTTTATATTGGGAGAGAGTGGTTATTCTGCTTGTTGCAAGAGGTTTAAATTTCTTCATGTGGCTTTCTTTCTCCACAGGAGAAAGGAGGCAAGATAAATGTCCATCTCACTAAAGAAAAGTAATCTGTATGATGCCACATGTCTGCTTTGAGTATCTTCAAAGCTGCCCTGCTAGCTTGTCTAATTTACCATCCCTGGGGAGAAAGTTTATAGGAAGAAACAAAACGAACCTATTCTTAGATTCTCCAAGAGCAGCTCCCTTGCAGTAGTTTAGCAGGAGATTTGTTGATGTATTTTTTAAGCATTTATTTTTTTTTCAGGGAAAGAATAGCAATAGAATATAGATACAAAATATGAAACTTCAATGGATGGTCAATTATCCCAGGGAAGTTCACACCCTTTGCTAAGAATGAGAAAAAAATAATATGAAAAGTGTGACACCTTGGGACATTTTTCGTTGCAAAGCTATTTAGTGGAAAAGCTACCACGGGGTGTTTTTAAAGTATCGAACAACTTCTGTTCAGAAGAACACACCGCAGTATCTTAATGCCTGCCAGAGAGAACCCTGGTTAGGAATCAGGAAACCTGGAATTGATCCTGCTTTTTTCTTTCTTTTCTTAATTCAACATTTCTTTCNTTCCCTACCTGTGAAATAGGGAGAAGAATATCTGCCAACTGAATTGTCTGACGATCAAATAGATGATGTACGAAACGTGCTTTGTAAATTACAGAAGGCCGAGTATGAGATTGTCATTTTACTGGAGTAAAATTTACATAGAGTAAAATCCGTTCTTTTCAGTGTGCAGTTCTTTGAGTGTTGACACACTCGTGCTTTAATGTAGCTGTTACCACAGTCAGGATCTAGCACAAATCCATCGTCTCCATGGTTCTGCCTTGTCTCTGTCTTCTCCCACTTAGCAGAACATCACTGAGATCATCCCCCTGTTGGATGAGTCCTCTATTCCCTTTTACTGAGGGATAGCGCTCCATTGTATGGATTTACGGCAGTCTGTCTGTACATTCCCAGGTGAAGAACATTTGGATATTGTTCTCTTTTGGTGATGATGAGTACATCTGCAATAAACAGAAGCATGCAAGTGGATACAATTTTTAATTTCTCTTGGGTGAATACCTGAGTGTGGGGCTCTGGTCATATGTGTGTATATTTTCCTTTCTACAAACTCTTTTCCAAAGTAACTGTACGATATTTCATTCCAATCACCAGTGCAAGAGATTCCTAGTTGCTCTACCTGCTCCCCAGCACTTAGTACTGTTAGATTTGTTGGCTGCCTTGCTTTGGTTTTGGCCATTATAATAGACGCGTAGTGGTGGTTCATTGTGGTTTTAATTTGCATTTCTCTAATAATGAATGATGTGAAGCATATGTTCACAGCTTATTTGCCATCTACACATCTTTTTATGGTGAATCTTTGGCCCAAATATCATGAAAATATCTTTTTTTTTTGGTATTATTTCTTCTTAATATTCACACTCTTCCAATAGCAGGACAAATCAATCTCGTATAACAGATGACAAATACTGATTCTCAGTGTGGTTTAACACATGCACAAAAATGCACAGATAAGAAGCGTCAGAGCTGGAGTGGAGGAGATTTGTCTGATTATAAAACTCACGGTCACATTCTAGTTCCACAGAAGACAGTGTGCTCTTCTAATATTTAAAAGTCTATCAGTTTCTAGTTGGCTTTAGGGAAATGATGTGTATTGAGAATTACCAGTGGAAATTTTTTAATATAAAGTCAGCTTGCTTCTTTCTCTTCAATTGCTCTTCAGAACTAACCCAGTTTTCTGCACTAGTCATATTTATTGAGAAGGTGCAACATAACTTCACTGTTTTGAATTAGGAAACAAATCTGCTGGACAAACTGCATGTGATTCACAGTGGAATTTTAGGTAAATATAATCTTAGGTTACCTACCTCTGGCTTATTGGTGTCTCTACCTCTTCAGTTAGTGTGATGAATCAAACTTACTATTTGTTTCCTGATTATCATTCATTATAAGCCTTTCTTGTGACACATATTTTTTAGTACAGACACTCAGTGTACAGAGAAGAGGAGGAGCCTCCTGTGTCCTGTGCAGAAAATAACAATTATAAAAACTGCTACACTGACCACTATCGACCACTGCAGGTGACGTAGGTGATGAGTCTGGGACCGACTCAGTCAATGGCAGTCACTTTATAATAGTATTACCAACTGTGAGCCAGAGATTTTGTGAAGCAGACCCAATAATTCCAACAACTCTATGAAATAAATAGTTACAGCAATTTTACATGTGAAACAATGACATTTTGAGAGATTAAACAATTATATAGAATCACCCAAACAGTAAATGAGGAAGACAGGATTCACACCAGGTCTATTTGATTCCAAAGTCTTACTCTTGACCCCTCTACTCAACTTGTTGCTGTGTAAAATATTTGGAATGCTCCTAAGAGCAATGTGAGGCCTAACATTCCACTAACACCAATAAAGTGTGTTTTTAACATGTATGTAGATATTATGTGAAGGGATTATCCTTGGAGTCCGAAAGAAAACAAATGACAGCTATTAACTAAGCTGTAGAAACCAACGAAAAAACAGCATTTCTGTGTCAGTCAGGATTTGGTCAGGGAAGTAGAACCGTTATGACTACCGAAGAATATGGAGCTATGACAGGAACGAGGCGTAACACAATTGAGAGACGTGTTTGGGAAGTAAGGGCCCCAAGGGGAGCTGGAGGATCACAGAAAAGTCCCTAACTAGCTCTGCTAAACTTTGGAGAAGGTGGAAAAGTCAGAGCCTACAGGGAAGTCTGGCGAGCTAGGCATGTCAAGCTGCCAAGGTGTGACCACTGAGGGGCGCTGATGGAGAGGTTTGCCAAAGGTTGTTGCTCCTACATCTGGTGGTGTGATTGGGATGATTGTTGGTCCACAGAGCCGAAGTCAGGAATAGTTGGACATGAAGTGAGGTGAGCCAGGGCAAGCTGGAACTCACTGGCACCTCTGTGGTCTTTCACTCAACCTTCTGAGAGGAATGTCTGCCACGTCATGTCTACTTTCCAAAACTCAAACAAATGTCTCTTTGGTCATCTCCAATCCAGAAATTAGAACCATCTTACTAAAGTCATCATTAAAAAATAATAATAAAGCACCAATTGTTTATATTTATTTTGCTCTTGAATTGTGTGAAATACACCGATTTCTCAAAGTCTTACAAAGTTTGTTTTGAGATGTGTCTCCTATGTTTAAAGGTCACTCCTCTAGCTACTGCACATGTTGCTGGTGTCTAAAGGGGCATTTACTAGCCCTGCTATCGTGAGCGTTTATTTCTGGAATGCACCAATACTTATCAAAGGCACAGCATGCTGGATCCCACAGGGGAGACAACCAGGAAGGGAAAAGGAAGGAGAATTTCCAGGAATGAAGAGTAACATGGGCAGTGAGGACTGGTACAGAAAGGTTGAGAGTGAGGCTCTCTTCAGAGACCAAATACAAAGCTGGATACGCCTTTCCAACTATAAGATCAGCTAAGACAAAACTATATACGTAATGGGGACCATATTGACAACATACCAAGGGAGAAGAAAAAATGTAGTTGGTATGTTTAAACAAATACTAGCTCGTGGACCATTGGGCACAGGGCAGGATTCTTACTAATGCCCTGTTGTGCTGAGGCAAATGAGAAGTGTCAAGCACCCAACAGACCCAGGCAGAAGGAATTTAGGAAGGCACGTTGGCAGCTCTAATAGGTTATTCTGACTGTATGTCTTTCCTGTGGTTTTGCAAATAGCCATAATAGCTGTATCTATTAAATCCATTCTGTGTATATGGTCTTTTTCTTACATTAATCCTAATCTTTCCTCCAAAATGAAGGACAATATTCCCCATTTTATAGGTGGGGAAACTGAGGCTTGAGAATCTTGCAAAATGTCACATAGCTAGTAAGAAGTAGATCTTAGAAAACTAGGTTGTTTTTACCTCCCTAACTCATGTTCTTTCCATTACACCATTCTCCCCCTACATGGAATGTGCTAGACACCTCCAGCCTTGCACATAGAGCATCATAAATGCTATTTCCAGATGTTTTCATATTATTCACAGTGGGTCACTCTCTGACTCTGGTCAAGGGAAGTGTAAGGAAGGACTGGAGTTTGCTGAAGGTTCCACCTGAAAGCCAGAGAAGGAGCAGAGAAGAGACAAGCCTTGAATAGTGTATCCTTTTACTCATTCTGCAAAGATATTTCAAACTGGAAACTCTGGAGAACTGCAAAAGCCCCAGGAGGCAAGGTAAACAGAAAAAAAGCAGAAAGGATTTTATTCCATTTAGAGTTAATAAGCCCTTGCCACTTGATAGAAAATATCCTTTCTAAAGAACAGTGTTAAAGTACTGTCAGATTACTTAAATTATCACACTTCTATGCTATGTCCTGGAGCAAAAGTCTTTATGTCTATATTTCTTAAAGGTAAATTAAAAAAAAAAAAGACGAAAACACGGTTTTATGCCTTGTGAAGTTAACTGCAATTATAAAGAAGCAATTATTTGTATGACATATGCTGTCATGTGTGTGAGATAATGTTCTTGTATTCAAGATGGACACAGGAAAAAGTATAGCATATGCATAAGCAGGAAAAATTAGTTAAAAGATATGAAGAGACACTGGTCTGTTACAAGGTGATATGGACCAATTTCCGCTGTTCTTTCCCACTAAGTACAACTATAAACCCTAGAAAAAAAATTGTGAGGCAACCAAGAACTTTTAAAGAGGGAAAGTGGAAGGTGGACTGGTTAGTGAGCCAGGACTGGGGCAAGGACGTCTGCAGCAGGTGTCTTAAATCCATCACTGAGCAGAAAATGTTAACTAGAGCCCAGCGTTTCCTGATGACCATCCTAGCTAGGGAAGGTGGCCCAGGTAGAAGTACTCCTCCTCCTGCTCCAACGGAGTCCTGTTATTTGACAATTACGATTTAGATCTTTAATTTTTTTTTATTTTAAGATTTTATTTTTTAAGTAATCTCTAGACCCAACACGGGACTCTAGTTCACAACCCCAAGATCAAGAGTCACATGCTCTACTGACTAAGCCAGCCAGGTGCCCCTAGATCTTTGCAACTTGAATCAAATTCTAGGCAGCTGCTCCACTTCTGGGTATTTATGAACTAAAAATTATCATAGATACAGGGGCGCCTGGGTGGCTCAGCCATTAAACGTCTGCCTTCGGCTCAGGTCATGATCCCAAGTTCCTGGGATCGAGCCCCGCATCAGGCTCCCTGCTCGGCGGGAAGCCTGCTTCTCCCTCTCACACTCCCCTTGCTTATGTTCCCTCTCCTGCTGTCTCTCTCTGTCAAATAAATAAATGAAATCTTTAAAAAAATTATCATAGATACGTAAGAGTTTGGGTATAGGAATTTGTTCATCACAGTGTTACTTGAAACTGTGAAAAAGCTAAGGTTCTATCTTCAATAAAAAGAAGAAAAGTTATCATAATATCATAATAAATTATGATATATCTAAGTAAAATATATAATATTTATAGATCATATTTTAAAATATATATTCTTTCATGACAAATGTGCCCAATGTAATGTCACATGGGAAAAGAAAGATTAAAAAAAAAGCACTACATGCTAAAGCATGTCCTAATTTTGGTTTCAAAAGGTGCTGTGGGATAAATGGATACGAAATCTTGGAAAGCAGCAACATTTTCATGACAGTTGTTTCTGGGCAGTGGGTTTCTGGATTATCTGAATGCTTTTCTTTAAGTACATTATATTTTTAAAAGGTTCTATAATAGCAAAGGCAGGTTTATGTTTAGCAAAAAAAAAAAAAAAATCCATTATGCCTTAAATGGAAACTAAATATGTTGACATCTTGACCTCAGAGTTCTCCAAAGTCCAAAAGTATACTTGCACTACCGCAGAAGTGTAAGAAAGTTAATTTCTGTTAAGCCACAGGCTCCGTGGGACTTTGTTATGGCAGCCCTCACAAACCAACATAAGTTATAAGTTATCCAAGATGGTGGATGGGTGAAATAGATAAAGGGAATTAAGGGGTACAAACTTCTAGTTATAAAATAGATAAGTCAAGAAGATGAAAAGTACAGCTTAGGGAATCTAGTCAATAATAGTGTAATAATGTTGCTTGGTGACAAATGGTGACTCCAAGTATCGTGGCGAACACTGAGTAATACATAGAATTGTTGAATCAATACGTTGTTCACCTGAAACTATTATAAGATTTTATGTTCATCATACTTCAATGGAAGGATAAAAGAATAAAGATCCTCCAAAATCATAATTCCAAACTGATCTTTAACAAGAAGCATTAAATATACAAAGAAGAAGAGGAGGAGGAAAATAAAATTAGGATCATTCTTGCTACCATCTTGGAGAAAAAAATACTTTAAAAAGGCAAAATGGTTCAAAAACACAGGACATTAAGAAAGAAACAAAAAAGAATAAGCAAGCAAGAAAAAGAAAGACAAAATAAATTATAAGGTATCCAAGAGAAAACAGATTTAAATTCAAACAGAAAAGATTAAAGAAAGGTGGCAACAAGCCAAAAGAATTTTTTAAAAAGGGATAAAGAAAAAAACCCCTAAATGTCAGAAAGTTGATGAAAAGGAAGATGAGCAGGAATTTAATGTACGTATGAGTACCTGAAAAAGGAAACGATGAAATAGACCTGTCTTAAACTACAAAACAAGTAAAAAAAAAAAAAAAAAGAATATGTCAAGGGAATTAAGATGGGATAAACAGAAAAAAGTTCACAAAACAGATGATGAAAGTACGACAAGCAAAGACCTCATGTGGATGTAACCGGAGTCCCCCGAAAAGGAAAAGTGAGACACTGAAAGGGAGCCTGCATTTAACCCTATGTCTAAGGAGACAAACCCGCCATATTGATTATAACATAGCATAAAATAATATAGCAAAATAGGAACTAAAATAGAAACAATAGCCATAGTCGTGTAAAGGCTTAACACTTCTACAAATAAAAAAAGTAATTCAGCTCAAAAAACAAGGTTGAATTATATGCTGTACAGAAGAAAAACATCTAAAACAACGTTCATTTAAAAAGCTAAAATGAGCAAATGGGCAAAAGTATGTGAGTCAAATAGAATTAAAAGCACAGAGAGTGGAAAGCTGATATGAGACAAAGGAGAATTTAAGCCAAAATACAAAAAATATAGCAAATAAGATTTTTTAAAAAGGATTTATTTATTTATTTTAAAGAGAGAGAATGTGCATGGATTGGGGGCAGAGGGAGAAAAAATCCCAAGTAGACTCTGCCGAGTGAGGAGCCCAACGCGGGACTCCATCTCACAACCCTGAGATCATGACCTGAGCCAAAATCAGGAGCCAACGGCCACCCAGGTACCCCAGATTGTTTTTTAATCTAAGGAGCCTTAATTCACAATGATTGAGTTATCAATATATATGAATCAAACAGCAAAAAAAAAATGTTTATGAAGCAAAAAGTAGAGGGGCTATAAGGAGACATAGAAAGAAGCTTAATAATAGATCTTAACATACCATCCTGAATACAAAACAAACCAAGAGAGTAAAATAAGAAGGATATAGAGGCTCTAAAATCCAGGATCAGCTAACTATGTCCAATGGGTAAATATCAGCATAGAGAATCCGTCTCTTTTTCTCATCATAGAGAATCTCATCTCTTCTCAGGCACGGGAGTATTCACAGAAATGGACCCTTGTTACATTTCACACACATGCCCACACACGACACATACACAAATGCTTTGCATTTCCTAAGGAACAAATATTTTAAAACACACTCTGATCACAATGTAGGAAAATAATAAAAAATTGAACAAAATTTTCCAAAGACCTAGTATAACTGGAAATTAAAAAAAAAAATCAAAAAGCATTTTTCTAAATGAATCTTCAGTGAAAAGGGAAATAACAAACTGAAATTACAGATGTGGAAAAGAATTAAAATAGTGAAACAGCATATATACAACCATACGTACACTTAAAACAGTCATAAGAAGAAACACCATAACCATAGAGTGAAAGATTAAAAAATAAGAGAATTTATTCTCATCCCCAAAATCTACAAAAAAGAGCAAAAAAGCAAACCAAAGAAAAGCATTAGAAATATTAAAGATAAGAAGCTATTGAAGAAGAAAACAGGATACAATATTTCAATTAATATATTTTAAAAACACTAAAATAGAGCAACACATCAAATAACTTCAGAAAGGAGAAAGCATGGGGCGCCTGGGTGGCGCAGTCCTTAAGCGTCTGCCTTCGGCTCAGGGCGTGATCCCGGCGTTATGGGATCGAGCCCCACATCAGGCTCCTCCGCTATGAGCCTGCTTCTTCCTCTCCCACTCCCCCTGCTTGTGTTCCTTCTCTCGCTGGCTGTCTCTATCTCTGTCAAATAAATAAATAAAATCTTAAAAAAAAAAGTCTATTGATTAAAAAAAAAAAAAGGAGAAAGCACAAACACCTAATATAAAGAATGACAAGCGTTAAATGTACATGAAAGTAGAAAAAAATTTAAAATGGAACAATGTGAAGATCTCTGTAAAAATAAATTTGAAACTTAGATTACTGGAGTATTTACTGGGACAATGCAGCTTACCACAATTAGCCCAATGAGGAAAAGACACTTATAAAATCCATCAGAAAGAAAAAAATAATGAAGAAATTACGTCACCAAAGAGTGCTAGACCGACATGTTTTCACATGGGGGCTCTCCCCAACGTTCAAAAGGAATGCATATTCCAAGTCTATGCAAAATTTTTAGTCTTTGAAAATTAGTAAAAACTTTTTTATTATTTTCTAAATCAAATATCCCATTGAGAGTTAAATGGATAAAGACAGCACAAAATTCAAAATGCAGACCAACCCCTTTCATGAATATTAATGAAAAAACTAAATAAGATATTAGCAAAAAGTCCAAATCTGTGTTAATGAAATAATATGTAATGAACAGGTGAAAGTTATTTCAGAAAGGCACGGTGAGTTCGCTATTAGGAAACCCATTAATGTAATACGCCATGTTAATAAATAATAAGATAATCACACATATATGGACAATGATTTTTTACAAAGCTGAAATGTGATTCAATACAGAAAGGTTTTTTGTTTGTTTTCAAAATCTGATGCTGGAATGACTGGATACACACATACAAAAGGAAAATTTTGATCCATACTTCACATAATATATAAAAATAAACTCAAAATGGCTCACAGATCTAAATGTAAAACCTAAAACCGTAAAATCCAAGCAGGGACATTTCTTTTTTACATCTGTAATTATTTTTTCCAGCTTTGTTGAGATATAATTGACCTATAACATTGTGTAATTCTAAAGTATACAACATGATGATTATGTCTAAAACAGTATTTCCCAGGTCCGTGCTAAGGTTTAAAAAAAAAAAAAGTTCCAAAGATACTAATAGGTATGAGGAAAAATTGTCCCTTTTAAAACAAAGTTTAACCATTAAAACACATTAAACAGATTTCTTATTTATATACCAAGCTCATGCTTATTTGTAATTCTAAGAGATTTTGTATGTGGCATTTCACAAGCTTGTTTGACAGATTACTTTGTTTTTGAATATCAGTTAAGTATACCCCAAACTCGGTTCTCGGATCAAAGTTTGGGGGAACTGGTCCTACGCCAGTGGTTGACAAACCTGACAGCCTGTGAGAATCATCTAAGAAGCTTATTGAAAAGTCCCTAGACTACAGTCCAAAAATTTTTCAACCAGTGAGTCTGGAGAAAGGATCTTCAGAAAGCTGTATAATTTGACTTGTGTTCCAAGCAAAATAAAAATTAAAAAGTGACATTTATCCATATAGCCTTATAAAACGTTACGCCAGTGTGCTTATGCTGCTGCTTCCCCTTGGACCGCTACTAGACGGTCTTCTGAATTACGCCGTAAGACCCAGCCTGTAACTGTGTTTAGAACTGGAAAAGACCCTGCTGCTTGTCTACTGTTCACTAGGATGTCCCATGGATTCACTGCGCTTAACATGTATAATCTGTGCCTATCCCACGATGAAAGAAGACTTGTCTGCTTTCTATCTTCTCCAGGGCAATGAAATGGCATCAATATTCATGCTGCCACCCAATCAGAGACCTAGAAAACCCGCCATCCACTTACCGGGGACATCTAATCAGTCACTGATTCATGTGAATTTCACCACTCTGATAATTAACGTAATGTTCTACATTTGCTATCAGATTCAGGACATTTTTATTTATTTGTAAACAAATGCAAGTTTCATACTTTACAACCCTTTCTAATGCTCACTTCCTTCTTTTCAACTTCTACCAGAGTCATATCACTAAAGGGCAAAACTGATGATGTCATGTCACCTTCTTATAATCCTTGTATTGCTGTTAGGTTTTCCTCCAAAAACTTAATGTACGATATGGTCAGCATTTTTGTAAATCCCTGCTTATTTTTAGGAACACTAGTTTTCCTTCATGAGTTTCTTCTAATGCATTTCAATTGTTCAAGAACTCTAGGAACTTAATACAAAGATGGCGTCCATCATTTTCTACTACAAAATAAAGAAGCGGCAGCAGTCTGGTCAGTCCTCTACTGATTGGCAGCTTTGCCAGAAGTTTCTATATAAAACTAGAGTATCTTTTTTTTTTTTTTTGATTCATCAAATTACATTGCAATTCTTTTTTTACAAAATATAAAATCACCACTAATGACAAAACTGGTGAAAGAAGTGTTCTTGCCACTTTTCATATTTCACTTCATTGCCATTCACAAATGAACATGCTAAGATTAGCAAACATTAAAGCACTCATTTTTCTACAACAATTGGTGCTATATTACTGTACTTTCCTTTTCCTGGAGGTGTAAATAGGGGGAAACATATTACAAGATTCTAAATATTGATTAGGAAATCTATCTTGAATTAAAAGAAATATTTTTAACTGATATGTTTTAAAAAGTAAAAATAGGGGTACCTGAGTGGCTTAGTTGTTAAGCTTCTGCCTTCATCTCAGGTCATGATCTCTGGATACTGGGATCTAGTCCCATGTGCATCCAGCTTCCTGATCAGCAGAGAATCTGCTTCTCCCTCTTGCTATCCCTCAGCCTCTCCCCTCCCCTTGTTCATAAGCGTTCTCTCTCTCAAATAAATAAATAGATAAAAATAAAATTTGAATCATTTTAAAGTATGTCCCAAGAAGACAAATTTGGGCATAGAATATTTTAAAGCATGACAGCTAAGATATTGTAGTCACAAATTAATTCTCTCAGATATATATATAAAAATATTATTGAGCTATAATTGACATAAATATTGTGTAAATTGGAGGTGTATGATGCATTATTTGATACATTTATATATCATAATATTAATACAGTAGCATTAGCTAACACCTTTATCATGCAATATTTTTCATTTTTGTGTGTGTGTGTTAAGAACAGTTGAGATTTAGTCTTTTAGCAACTTTGAATTTTATAATATGGTATCGTTGGCTATAATTACTATGTTGTGCATTAGATCTCCAGAACTTATTTATCTACTGTTTTGATTTGCATCTTTCTGATTTTTAGTAGTGGTGAGCATCTTTTAGTATACCTGTTGGCCATTTGTATATCTTTGCTGGAAAGATGTCTATTCTAGTCCTTTGCCCATTTTTAATCAGATTATTTACATTTTTGCTATTGAGTTGTGAGAGTTCTTTCTATATTTTAGATATTGGTCCCTTATCAGATGGTCTGCAAATATTTTCTCTATTCTATGGGATGCCTTTCAATTTATTGATCATTTTCCTTGCTGTGCAGAGCTCTTTAGTTTAATGAGGTCCCATTTAATTTTTGTTACCTGTGTTTTTTGTGACTTATTCAACAAATTATCACCTAGACCAATGTCAAGGATCTTTTCCCCTAAGTTTTCTTCTAAGAGTTTTATGGTTTCAGGTCTTAACATTTAAATCTTTGACCATTTTTGAGTTATAAAATTGCCAAAAATAATCCCATACGCTAGGGGGAGAATGGGGGAAAATACATGTATTTTAGAGACTACACCGTCATCACCTGTCATCCACTAAAAATTTGTTGATTTTTATATTTTTTTCTAATAAAAGATTATACAGAATTTAATATGAGATATGGCTGAGAGCTAATATGGAGCCCAGAAAAATTATATGTAGTAAGAAACAAGGAGATACCAATTCAACTAGAAGTCCACAATGCAGACTATTTTAAGAATACTATAAATGGGTACATCAATGAGAACCTCAAGTTGTAGCTATTGCATTTGAGGGGATAGAAGTCTCAAGTGTTACAATCCACCAGAAGACATTTGCAAGGACAATTCTATAAAAGCCTCCCAAAGTGCTCTCCTGTTGCATATTCCTCGGTAGCATCCCAAACCCTACCCAGGTGTTCTGCGTAACTACATATAGTGGCATTTCCCTTTGCTCTTTCTCCCTCATACTTTTATACTACTTTAATTCATCATACGTCTATGTTGAATACAGAAATTAAAACTTTCAGAATATCAGTCTTAACATGAAGAAGCAGAGAAGGCCAGCTGGGGACCAAGATTCTTCATACATAGTATAGTCTCTACCCTAGAGCTCATTCTGGGAAGCTGCTGTCAAGCCACAGGATATATTTCTCAGTCACCTTGTAAGTGAGTATTTCTGGCCAGCAGAAGGTAAGCAAATGATGTATATGCCCAGTGTGGCTCCATCATCTCAAATTTTTCTGTTATGACTACAGTGGGTTGAACTGTGGCTGCCTAAAGATGTATGTGAGCTTATTTGTAATAAGGATCTCCGTACCTGTAAGTAAGGTAAGGATCTCCAAACGTGATCACCCTGAATTAGGGTGAGACTTAAATCCAATGACAAGTTAGAATAGAAAAGAAAGGGAAACAGACACAAGGGAGGGAACACAGAAGGCAGGGCCATCAGAAGACAGTGAAGACTGAAGCAGAGATTGGAATGACGCAGTCACATGTTGAGAAAAGGCAAGGATTGCCGGCAGCAATCAGAAGCTAAAAGAGGCAAGGAATGAGTTCTTTAGAACACTGCTTTGATTTTGAACCTCTGAATTCCAGAACTAGGAGAGAATAAATTTCTGCTATTTTAAGTTACCAAGTTCGTGGTAATTTGTAACAGCAACCCTAGGAAAGTAACACAATGACTGGAGGTTATGAGTTAAATTTGGTGATAAGAAATGGGTCCTTGAATCCCTTAGTAGAGTTTCCCAAGACAGCCAGTAACTTCTTCATTGGACTGACGAGTGAGAAGAAACATGAATCACATTGAGCTACTGAAATTTGGAGCCTCTTTTCTCCATCTTCACTTTTTTCCCAGACAGTAGCTGGTACACTAACTACTTGCCTACACAAGTGTCCAGACTCTACATTTTGTATGGAATATTGAGGGTTAATTTCTGAGTTAAATTTTTGGCCGCACTGTGTGGACCTAAAAACAGTTAACTAGATTTTCTTAAGACTCAAACAGCCTTGGAAGAATCACTTTGCAAATGTATTCCAAAGCTGTTGTTCAGAGGATGATTAATTTGGAAATGAAAGGGCTCATTTTGTGGTTGACTAGGAATTTCAAATACTAGCAGATGACCATGTGTATAAGAGTTCCCTCGGCTTGAGTTCGGGTGATTTTAAGTGTCAGTAACAACAAAAACTTGAAATTGGCTTAAACAATAAAAGAAGTGTTATTGATTGAGCTGTACCCCGCTCTCCCCTTGCAAAACTCACCATGTGCAGAAGAGATCAGCATGATGTATGTACCAGTCCAGGACCACGAACGATGGTCGGAACACCAGAAGCTAGGTAAAAGGCGCGGAACAGACTCCTCCTCATGGCCTCAGAAGGGACCAGCCTGTTGACACCTTTATTCAGAATTCTAGCCTCCAGAGCTGTGCAGCTATCAATTTCTGTCATTCACACCCCTCCGTTTCCTTACAGGAGTGGTAGCAAATTAACACGGAAGTTTACCGGTTCACATCACAACAACAACAACAACAACAACAACAAAAAGAAAGCCCAGAGGCAGAGTAGATTCCAGTTATCATTTTATCAGATCTCTGCCTTAATTCTCAGATGTTCTCTCTTTCATAGGTCACATTTGTGCTCTGGTGGGCTGTCCTCATGGTAGTACAGTGGCTTCAGGAGTTCTAGGCATCAGATCGACCTCCATGCTATCCAGAGAAAGGGAGACAGCATCTTCTAGAGTTCTAAACAAAAGACTTGACCTTCGTTTGGTCAGACTTAGGTCACTCCCAATAACTGTGGTGGATAAATAGAAGTACTAGAGTAAACTAAAGAAATCTGGGTGTACTCTTTGGTTTAAAGGTAAAATCAACTTCTCTCAAAGTGAACGCATTATGTGGGGGAGGGGAGCATACCTGAAGGAAAATAAGATACCAAGGGAAAACTGGGAAGGAGGGAATGGAAGCCAAGTAAGCAGCAAATGTACATAGCTTTTGGCCAGAGAAAGATATTTTAACATTGCTTTTGCCTTACAGGTATTTTAAGTTTTTATAGTCTAACCTATTGGCTTCCTCCTTTATAATTTCTGATTCAATGTTTTCCTCAAAAAGAAAATGCACGTTTCTTGAAGTTGTTAATTTTATGACACTATTTATAATTTGGTTTTGATGCAATTGAGAATAACAGGATTGTTATGGTTCGTTGCATAATATTTGTCAATGGCTTATGACTAATAAAGAGGAAAGAACCCTGATATGTAAAAATACATATGTACACAAGGAGAAGTGGATGAGAGTCTTGGTGATTTTTTTAACTTCTTAAAATACACATTTGATTTCTATTACGAGTATTATTCAGCTTTTTATAATAATGAAAGGTAAATTTAATTAAAATAGCATTTCACATTGAGGTGTATATTGCTAATCACATTGTTAATTCTTTACAAACAATGACCTTTAAAATTCTTTTAAATGATGACCTGAGGGGTGTTGGTTTAGCATCTGCCTTCAACTCAGGTCATGATCCCAGGGTCCTGAGATTGAGTCCCAAGTCAGGCTCCCTGGTAAGCAGGGAGTTTCTCCTTCTCCCTCTGCTGATCTCTCTGCTTGCTCTCTCTTCTTAATCTCTCTCTCTGTCAAATAAATAAATAGATAATTTTAAAAAATAAAATAAAATAATAAAACGATAAATGACAACCTGAATTTATGACACCCAATATTTTCCAAGAGGCACCCTATATTTTCTTATGTTGCTGGAAGAGTCATCTGTATTATCCTTATTGGAATAAAAAGTAAAAGTGATTCTCAATGATTAAATTTACTTTTGGAAATGAAAAAAATTCAAAGGTCAAGCTTAAGAGACTGCTATTCTGCGTGATTTTTATTCCATTGACCCTGGCTGATTATGACGACTACAAAATAGCTTCTGATTAGGAAGGATGCCACCTAGTCTAAAGCACTCTCAGTTCCCACTTTAACAAAATGTACATTTTGCAAGGAATATTCCATGAAAGAAGCATTTGGTAAGCAAGTTTAGAAAATAGTGTCAGGGCACGATCTATAGTGAAATGTAATGAGAAAATATCATATTACTGTGATGTGATCAAAAATTGAAATGAAAACCGCAACAGTATTTATGTAGAATGATTACATTTTAAAGAGCATCTGAACTTGAATGCAGTTTGCAGATTGATAAACTATTCAATTAACCAATATCCAATTTACTAGAGTAGCAAGTCAGGCAATCAGATGAGACTGGGTCAGAAGTATGCAATCGTTTCCTATTTATGGGTTTTAAATGTATTTCAGAGATTAAACCAGAGTCTCTCCATTACTTGCAATAAACAACACTTTTCATTCTTTTACTTATTATTTGCTTTTAAAAAATGTAGTCTGTATTTTTTTGACTCTTCCATTCCCAGTTTCAAGCAGCAGATTTTTTTTGCAGGATTTTGACTTTATTTCTGATAGTTTGATTTAATTAACAGCAAGTAATATCTCAAAATACCCAGAACCTGAAGAGTGGCCATGTAAGGGCTGCTACAATATTTGTATGTCACACTTGATCTGTACTGCTCCGGAGTAGACACCTGGTAAAAAAACGATGCCTCCCATCGATTCCACAATAACTACGCTGTGTGTAATAAGTTAATATATTTGGCAATCACTTTTAGTTTTTTCTTGTTGTGGACTTTGCGCGGTTAAGGTATATTTTCTTTAGTAGTATCTTATGTTAAAAATTACTGGGTTTTTATTACATACCATTTATTATGCTAAATATTCTGCTAAATACCAAGAATGCAAAATGAGTGAGTCCTCCCTCTCATCCTCAAGGCAAATGGAGAGCAACGGGAAAGACAGATGGAAAAGAGAAAATTTCAGAAGGATGACTTGACATTGCAATGATGAAGATGAGTCTAGGGCACCACACAGAGGACAGGCATCTCTTCTCGAAGGAGAGGACTTGTGAAAGGTGTCATGGGAGGCAAGTCAGAGTTAAAATCCAAAAAGGGGAAGGGTGTTGGGAAGTGGAGGGCCTATGGAGAAGGAAGAACCAACATGAGGAAAGTCATATGGAATTAACTCTAAAATTAATTTTCACAAGCTCACTTTATCGAGGGCTTTCCTGGAGGCAAGTGCTAAATCCTGCATACACATTATGTTGAAACAATCCTGAGAAGCAGGCACTGTTTTTCACTCTGTGTTGTGTGTGAGGAATGAAGACAGCTCGGTATTTGGTAGAATGTTAAGTATAAGGCGAGCAGTGATAAGATCATGAAGCTAGAGCTACACAGGGAACAGCTAAAGAGGAACTCATTTTTGGAGTTGAGGAATTTAATTTTTAGTTCCTGGATGATACCCTGTCCATGCCAGGTTGTCACAAAGAATTGGCACAGTTACTGAACATGTGAGATAGGTTACTCTGGCCACTCTGTGGAGGATGGACTCAAGAGACACACAGAGAAGGGAGAGACCATGCTTCGAAGGTTAGCTGCAAGGCAAGGGATGTTAGGACCAGGAACCTAGACGAGTGGGAGCCAGCCAGAGAGGAGCCATCATTAATTCGGCTGGCAGTTTGAGAATAACCTTCTTCTCTCGCAGCTCCGACAGTTTTACTTAGGTGAAATATCCACCATAAGGAATTCTCTTAAAAAATACAAAAAGCACACAACTGGCCATTTTGTGTGGCGGCAAGGAGATAACCATTTTTAAAAGTGACATTTCCTTCTTCAACTGCCTGAGAAATCAAATAATGGAACGCAAACAGTGTATGGGGCATCTTGCCCTAGCGATGTGGAGAAAACGTTAGGAATGTTTGCTTCCTGATGTCAGTGGCCACCATGCCTGGCTACTTAACGACGTTCCCTCCACTATTAGATCTGGGTTTCTCAGTTCATGAAAATACTGACAACACGGAACGAAACATCTCTGCAGCAAAGGAAATCATTTTTAATTGTGCTATTTCAATACATAGGTTCTTTTCATAGAAGCTGTTGTGAATCTGTCATCAATGCAAATCTGAAGGCATGTGTGACAGCAAAATGTACGGAAGGACCAACGCTTCGGTAGCAGACAAAGCTGGAAGACTTGGGTATGGACAATAGGCCAAGTGAACAAAATAGACAAAAGTACAAAGGGATACATCAAAAATGAATGATGTACTGTGTGGTGACTAACATAACACAATAAAAATTTAAAATAGAAAAAAAAGTACAAAGGGATAGCAAAAACTCTTGACGTGGAATCCGTAAAAATGGGGGTATAACTACCAACACTAACAAGTCTCAGTCTTGGCAGGTGCTGGTCACAGCCCAGTTTGCTGGTCACAACCCAGTTTCTTCATTGGTATATAAGGTTTGGCTTGATGATTTCTAAAGTTTCTATATGGTTCTGGCTATAATAGAGGGGCTCCAGATTTTGGTGGATATCTAGGCAGGTGTGTTAAAAGACAAATCAGGAGACAGCAAAGTAAAGATTCTTTAAAAATCCAAGAGGAAACACTAACCGCCCTCCTCCCAGGCATCCCTGAAAGAACCCTTATGTTCTAGCAATAATAGAATATTCTAAGTGACTATTGCATCAATCACCTTCCAAGGACCAAAACTATTCTTTAGTAGAGAACACATTTTGTAAAAATCATAAGAAAATTTGAGTACTGGTGTTAAGGAATTTAAAATTAATTTAATGAAAAAGATCAACACATTTTTTATTTTATTTTCATTATTTTATTTTATTTTTTTAAAAGATTTTATTTATTTATTTGGCAGACAGCCAGCTAGAGAGGGAACACAAGCAGGGGGAGTGGGAGAGGAAGAAGCAGGGTCCCAGCGGAGCAGGAAGCCCGATGCAGGGCTTGATCCCAGGACCCTGGGATCATGCCCTGAGCCGAAGGCAGACGCTTAACAACTAAGCCACCCAGGTGCCTCTCAACAAATTTTTTAAGCAAAATTTCTCAACCTCAAACTACTTTTCGTAGGCATTAGGCACTGTCTTTAAGCTTAATGAGATCAATTTCCATAAATGATTTAAAACAAAATTCAAACTGAATATTAGGATTCTTTTAAATATTTAACTGTTTTAAATAAAAGATAGCAAATATAAATACACTGATTACAAAACATACTACTAGACTGATACTTAAAGCTATTTTAAATCCTCAACACTGTGTCCTCATCATTTCTATTCTTGTTTTATACCAACCAATGCTTATAAGTAGTTCTTACTTGGATACATTACTGGGATTAAACTATTATAGACCCAGTAGATGTACAATAAATTCCCAAGCCAAAAGTGATGATTAATGCTGCATTGTCAACCAACTGATGCTTCTGTTCGGTCATTAGACCTGGTTGATTCTCCAAAGGAAAAGTCACTAGTTACTAATCATTAGTTCAAATTTTGTTTTCAAGTATAAACTTCCTTTGTTACATCAATAATTTATTGGGTCCATTCTTTCCATGCAAGTCTTTTTTTAACCTAGTTTTTCTCCACAAATTATGCCCACTCTAAGTTTTTAGTGAGTATTACATAATCCAATATTTTGCCTGTTTTTAGATATTATTAAAAACGTATGGATGTCTATATACCATGTTCATAGGAGCATAATCCACAATAGCTGAAACGTGGAAGCAACCCAAGTATCCACTGATGGATGAATGGATGAGAAAATTATGATATAACACAATGGAATATTATTCAGCCTTAAAAAATAAGGAAATTCAGACACACACTACAACACAGATGAAGCTTGAGAACATTATACTAAATGAAATAAGCCGATCTCAAAAAAGACACATACAGTATGATTCTGTTTATATGAGATACTTAGAGTGGTCAAAATCAGGAGACAGAAAGTACAATGGTGGTTGCCAGAGGCTGGGGGAAAACACGGGAATGGGGAGTTAATGTTTAATGTGCTCGGTTTTAGTTGTACAAAATAAACAGAATTTTGGAGATGGATTGTGGTGTTAGTAGTTCATCACCTCGTATGTATTTTAATGCCATTACCCTGTATACTTACACGGTTACACAATACATTTTATGTTATGTGAATTTTACTGCAATAAAAGATATTGAGAAGGAAACAAAAACAAACAAGCCAACGTAAGATGTCTAATCTGTATGTAATTCTACTCAGTAAGTCCTTCAAAAGATTTATTTCATACTAGATGAAGGATCAAGTCTGTACAGTCAGGTCTCTATAGAACATTTAGCCAGCACACCAAACTGCAATACACTGCAGAACCCTCTTTCTGCCTGTATATTTCATGTGGCTTTGGGACTAATTTTTCCTTCGTGTTTTTGGTGTAGCCACTAATTTCTCCAGGATTATTTGCATAATTAACAGTCCCACCTCTATATTTGTCATTCCCTATGACTCTGAGAGAAGCAAGCACATCTTTGCAGTTTATAAGCAAACATATACTTAATAGAAGAAACGGTTTATGCATATAATTAATACTTTCTATTTTTGTATTGCAATCAATATAATACACTTTATGCTAATTCCTTACATTTAAATTTCACTATGAAATCATGGCCTTTCAAGAACAGAATTTGTTTCCATTAATTATGAGGACTTTCTATGTCATTATTAATTTAAAATTGTCACAGTCAGCCTTTATGAGCCCCTTTAATATGGTTCCTTTGTTCCTTTAATACAGGGATCCCAGCAGGCATTCCTGAAAGAATCCTTCCTTCAAGCAATAATAGTATATTTTAAGTCCAAATTGATTTTTTCCTACCCTAAAACATGGAATCAATCATGTTCAAGGAGCATAGCTGTTTTTTAGCAAAGAACACTATGGAAAACAAAATCATAAGAAAAGGTAAGTACTGGTTACGGAAATTTGTTGGGTTTGTTATTGGACTTTTCTCACTGAACACATGGAAAAAGATATTTGTTTTTATTAATTTATTTTCATTGTTATTTCCAGTTTAACATATTACAATGCTAACCTGTTGTCAGATGGGAGTTTTATTAATTACTGATATTTTCCATGAGACTGAGAAGCAAGAATGGGTGTTGCAGACAGAATTAGTAAACTGATTTGGGGGACTGAGGTTCTTTATCTAGCTTTGTATTGCTTACTGAGTAAATATACTCCAAAGCCAAAAGCCATTAGTCATAACCAGAAGAAAGATAAACATTTGCTTACTGAATCATGCCTCTGTGAAGGAGACAAAGGGAGGCATTAGGGTAATATAACTGGATTAGAGTGACATGAACCCAATGGTAGTGATAGCACTGAATAAGGGATGGAGCTCTGGCTCCAAAGCTGATAGATGATAGATGATGGATAAAAAGATAGCGAGAGAGATAGATATAGATAGATCACACATTATTTGCTCTCTACTTAGCATAATCAGATGTGATTAACATTCAGATCAGTAGACTAAAAAAAAACTGCCCTTCCCAATGTAGGTGGGCCTCATCCAAACACTGAAAGCATGGCTGGAATAAAAAGGCTGAATAAGAATGAATTTACTTTCTCTGCCTGACTGTTTTTGAGATGAACATTGGTCTTCTATCTTCAAACTCAGACTTGGACCAGAACTTCCACCATCTGTTCTTCTGGGTCTCCAGCTAGCCAACCACAGACTTCTCAGCCTCCATAATCACATGATTCAATCGCTCATAATAAGTTTATGTGTGTTTAATAAAATAATGTATAGCAAATAATACATAAAATAATTGTACATAATAAAATAATATGTGTAATAATATGAATAGCAATATATATCTCAGTGGTACTGTTTCTCTGGATAACCCTGACTAATACAGACTGCAATACTTATTATGCAAAACAGAAAAATCAAGAAATATGAAGTAAATACCAGAAGAAAAAGCTAAGATAGTTCCAAGTGACTGTGCCGGAGGAAGAAGAATTAAGATAGGAAATGAATGAGTCAGGGGACTATGTTTTTCAATATAAATCTTGATAAATTATTTGGCATTTTTAACTTTTTATAAGTATTTCTATGAAAGTAAAACAAATGGAAATACTAACGACCCAGGATAAAGGATATTGGGAAAACTGAGGGAAAGCAGAGTGGACTTTAAGACTATGACTTTAGGAAAAGGAAAGAAAGCTAAGAAAACCATATAGGACCAAAAAAAAAAATAAAATAAATAAAGTGAGAAGCACTGACAACAAGCTATGATGAGAATGATAATAATTTACCTTCACTGAGTATGTAACCTGTAAGAGGCACCGTCAAACTGCCTTGCATGAATTAACTAATACAGTATAATTTTATGTGGTAGATGCTATTATTACCCTAAATGTACAGATGGGGTAAGAGGCACACAGAAACCAAGAAGCTTCTCGAAGGTCACCCAGCAAAAAATAATTAAGGGAGTTTGTTTTTGAACCTAAAGATGTTTCATTCCATTTTGAGTCCCCGCACTCCACTGCCTCTTAGGGAACAGAGGCATATAATAGAGGAAGAAATGAAGGAATTTGGGGTAGGATGAAGAGTGTAAGTAAGGATGTGGAAAGAAGAAAGTATAGCTGACAGAGTAGACACAGGGTAGTCTTGAGAGAACACAGTTCTATACCTAGCAATGATACTGCCTCACTGGTGTGCCTTGCAGAGGCCATCTCTGACCCTTAGTCTAGCCATCTAAAATTGAAAAAATTTTCTAAACTAGCTCTGATGACTTCTTTTTTTAAGGTTCTTATTTAAATTCCAGTTAGTTAACATACAATGTAATATTAGTTTTAGGTGTACAATATAGTGATTCAACAATTCCATATATCACCCACTGCTCATCACGGTAAGTGCCCTCCTTAATCTGCATCACCTATTTCCCCCATCCCCCCCCACCTCTGTTCTGGTAACATCAGTTTGTTTTCTACAGTTAAGAATCTTCTAATTAAAAACAAAACAAAATACAAAAACATAGAGGCAAAATTTTACTGAAAAGATTACTTAAGCTGTGGAAGTATTATCTCAATTTCACTATCCTTATATTTTCAGAGATCAGAGAAGCTTCAAAATTATAGATTGATCTGGCAACCCCTATGGAATATTGCTTCTTCTCATCTTCAGTGGGAAAGTTAAAGTTCCCTTCTCCATTCATTTTTCTCATAGGTATTGTTCCACTCTTCCTCTTATCTCATGTTTATTTTTTTTTAAGATTTATTTATTTTAGAGAGAGAGAGAGAGCACACACAAGCTGGAGAAGTAGAGGGAAAGGGAGAGAGAATCTCAAGCAGACTTCACACTAAGCACAGAGCCCAACACAGGGCTCGATCTCACAACCCTGAGATCACGACCTGAGCTGAAACCAAAGTCAGATGCTTAACCAACTGGGCCACCCAGGCACCCCTATTTTTCTTATTAATGATGTTTCCCATTACTCAATATAATAAACTGGGCACTATCAAAAACAATGTGATATCTCTCATGATCATAGCGTTAAATTAGTGGTTCTCAGCCTTGCATGCTTATTAGAACTGCAGAGTTATGGGGCGCCTGGGTGGCACAGCTGGTTAAGTGTCTGACTCCTGATTTCCTCTCAGGTAATGATCTCAGAGTTTTGTGATCAAGCCCTGCCTCGGGCTCCCACCAGCGAGGAGTCTGCTTGACTCTGCCCCACCCCTGCACTCATTCTCTCTCTCAAATAAATAAATAAATCTTTAAAAGCAAAAGAAGAAGAAGAAGAAGAAGAAGAAGAAGAAGAAGAAGAAGAACTACTGCAGAGCTAAAGACAAAACAAAAAACAATAATAACAATAAAACACATGCCTGATCCCCATGACCAAAGTCTGAATTAATTGGCAATTAACATGGTTTTAAAGGTCAGAGACTCTGATATGAAGCCAGTTTTTGGAAACACTGCAGTAGATAAATTTAGCATATGTAGACAAACCATGAACTAAAGACTTACAAGTGAAACTTGGCAACTAGATCATTATCTATCATTCCATGTGCTTTCTGTATGAAAATCACCAGGTGGTTAAACACTTTTGTATAAAAAGATATTCTGATTAATATAAATTAGAAAGGGGCAAGATTACTCAAAGGATGTAGTGTGGCTCAAATAAAGCATAACTAGGCAATGCAAAGGACAGGACCCAAAACATCTTCTGGGACCAAGATAGCAGAATGGATGGAGCTTTCCAGGCTCCTATCATTGGGATAAATCAGCTTCAATCATTTTGTTATTCTTATACCCTCTTAAGATTCAAATACCTGACAGGAAGAGCCTGGTGGCCAAGTGGGTCATATTCCCCATCAATAAAAGAGGGTAGAGCTAGGGGCGCCTGGGTAGCGCAGTCGTTAAAGCGTCTGCCTTCGGCTCAGGGCGTGATCCCGGTGTTCCGGGATCGAGTCCCACATCGGGCTCCTCCGCTGGGAGCCTGCTTCTTCCTCTCTCACTCCCCTGCTGTGTTCCCTCTCTCGCTGGCTGTCTCTCTGTCACATAAATAAATAAAAAATCTAAAAAAAAAAAAAAAAAAAAAAGAGGGTAGAGCCAAGACAGCACAATGAGCAAATGGAATCAGGATTTCATTACCACTGACAAGGAGATAGATGATGAACAGTCCGAGCCAGTAGATATCCAACCAAAATGCCATTTCCTTACATACATCTCCTTCCTACCATGAGCAATACTACTTTTAAAAATAGCCAACATATAAAAGTTTAAACTTACATATCATCAGACAATAATTATATCCATTAACGAAAGCTTTCTTGCACCATTCCTTTAATGAAAAATCTCAGTTGCATTAAAATATGATTCTATTAATAAATATGACTAACAACATGTTTTAATTGTCTATCGGTTTTGTAGAAAAGAATATATAACTCTAGTGTTTAGGACCTTCAGCATCTTTTTAAAAAATCTTCAATAGTATTTTGTTAATTTGTTAAGTACAATTCAGTGGAAACTTTAGTTGCCAACGAGACTCTGGTTATCTAGAAGAGTTGTTAGGTCATAAAAGAAACTTATGCTAGCCTCTGAGAGGTCTAGAGCTCTTTTCTCCCCAGGGCTTACTCCTGGTAATAGAAATCCTTTTCGAAATGCATTATTTCAAAATTGTGTACCTTGTCTCCCCTATGTTTCCTTCAAAACACTTTCCTAGCATTGCTGTGTACACCTTTTTTAATTTTCTATTTATAACACATCTGAGGACATTTTGAAATACACTGGATGCAAGAGTCTGTATGAACATACCCTTTCCATAGAAGCTTCCACAGTTTTGTATTTATAAATGCTACGGTTTCTTGTTAGATTATTATAGAATTCAAGTATGTTTATATGCAGTATTTCATATAAGATATATTGGAAGGTTTAGGGTGATATTTATTAAGAAAGAAACAGATTATAGTCATCTTCCAGAAGGACAAAAAGCTTGAATTAATCTTCCAAGAAAGCATAGATCTCAGATCAAATGAGAAGTATTTTAGTAAATCAGGTTAAAATGGATTTTTTCTAACAGCACAATGTCCATGTGGTAGATAAATACATCATTTACTCAAAAGAGGAGTTACTAAAAAAAAAACAGCTTTTCCCAACAGATTTACTTCTTTGATCTGGTTATATCAGATGAAGAAAAGGTGTGTGAAGATGTAGGGCCATAGCCAAAAGAATTCCCAAAGGGCTTTCTCAAGTACCTAATTGGACCATCATCATAAATCTTCAAAGTAAGTAGAGGTATAATAATATTTGATAAGTGACAAATGATGGCTAGAGAGGACCTCCACTTTCATACTAGTTAGTTTGGAATTATCTACCTACTGATCAGAGGGTGGTCAGAGGTGCTAGATAAAATATAAAAGCCTATCCTGAGAGCTTATGACACTGTGAGGCATTCTTAGAATAAAACCCAAGAGAAGATGTAAATTCAGAGAAATAAAACTGAGCAGCTGTTTCTCTGGGGGATTTTTTAATTGAGTAAAGGAAGTTGAATGCTTGAGAAGTACACTGGAGGTATTGACAGCCTTGTAGGGCTTGGAGGACAAATGTACAGTGGATTCTTGAAAGGTACATCCCAGAATTAAGGATTAATTAGAAGTAGTCCAGTCCTCAGTGACTGCAAAGCATTTTTAGATCATTTGGAAACCTTGAATTGGATTAATTGATTTAGATTACTAGTATCTCCAGGTACTTTGCCAGACAAAAAGTAAACTTGTTTTTTTACAAAGAATTGCTATAAACAATTTTTCAACTATGTCCTGCACACACAATGCAAAAATAACAGGACATACAGAGAAGAAATAAAACATGAAAGAAAACCAGCAGAGACAAATTAAAATGAAAGAATCAAAAGGTATTCTAGAAAAAAAAAAAGGTACCATGAAAACATGATCAACAAACATTGACAACGTTTACACATATGGAACACTACACCTAAAAATTGAGGAATTTTTTTTTTCATACCAAGCATACATAGAACATTAGCAAAAAATGACTATATACTGATTTTGTTGAGAGTCTCCAACAGCACCACCAAGGTTAATAATTCACTATGAGGACTTGCAGAGCTCAGCATATAGTTGTTTTCACGACTATGATTTATTGGAGCAAAAGCATACTGTTATGGGCTAACCTGTGTTCCCCCACCCCCAAATTCATAGATTGAAGACTTAAACCCCTATCTGACTATAGTATATGACTGTATCTGGAGATAGTGCCTTTATACAGGTGATTAAGTTATAATGAGGCCCTTAGAGTGAGTCCTAATCACTAGAATCTTTATAAGAAGAGGAAGTCTGGACACACAGAAAGACACAAAGAGCACATGCATAGAGGAACAACCGTGTGAACAGGGGGCCAATGGACGACCATCTGTAATCCAAGAAGAGAGGCCTCAGGAGAAGCCAACTCTGTCAACATGTTGATTTTGGATTTTTTGAATCCAGAACTGTGAGAAAATTAATTTCTGCTGCTTAAGCCACCCTATAAGTGGTATTTTGTTACGGCAGCTCTAGAAAACAAAAACAGATACAAGAAAGTAGCAAAGGGAAAAGGCATATATAATAAAGTACTAAGGAAATCAGGTACAAGCTTCCAAGGGTCCTCTCCCAGTGGAGTCACACAGGATGCATAATTTCCCCAGCACCTAGTTAAGACATGTGTGAAATATCACTGGTCTCATTAGACATACTCAGTGACCAAGGGTTTTATTGGGAGCTGGTCATCTAAACACCCTCTGGCTATCACATATCAAAGTTCCAGACTCCGAGAAGGAAAGCAGGTGTTCACCATAAACCATATTGTTTGTACAACCAATGCAGGCACAAGGAATTACTCCTATCAGTAAGGAATCTTCCTGAAATCTAATGTAACAGGCCACAGCCCAGGGCCAATATTGCAAGTAAGTTTTTCTGAGGATAGTTTCAGTTCTGCTCTTCAACTCTTCTGCACAATCCACCCCTTGTCCTCTGCCCAAGGCATAATTACAGAAAAATGATTATCAAGATACTCGCCAAATGGCAGTGTTATCTCAATCATAACTTCTAAGGGGTCATGGATTTATTCAGTTAAATCCCATTTACCATAAAAGTCTATCTTAAAAAGCCATGCAACTTCCTCCTAAAGTTGGTGCATTACCCTTTTTACCTGGCCCATGGCATCAATTTAGGCACAGAAGAACTCTGGCCAGTAAATTGGAATTGACCTGAATGCCTTCCAGAGCTGAGGCAGTGTCAACATAGTCAGGATACACATGCAAGAAGGACAATGCCAGAGGGCATATTCATCATATTTAGAATAAAGAGTTTACCATCTTTAGGGCCCCCCAAGCAGGATGTTTATTAATCAGGCAATATAAGTTAATAGGGCCCCTGATATGGCCTCCACCATACTACCCTAGCATTCTATGTTCAGTCCAATTAATTCAATTCAGTCGTTATTTTCAAAAGGACAACTTGAAGCTTTCAATTCCAAATAGTTTTGCTTGTCTCTGACACCAGTTCATCCTCCTCACAAATGTGGATGGAAACTGGAGGTGTTCTGTGTGGAAAGTGCTGGGCAAAACCCCTGCTGTCTCCTAGACAGGTGAGATCATGGGCTCAGGAGTGCAATTGCATCAAAATGCTCAGAGCAGCTTGGAAAATCAACACTGGGGATTTTTCTCTCTTTTCTGGGAGAAAGGGAGGAAGAATAAGCTTCTAGGAACCGTCTTGAAAAACAAAGATTGTTAATCCTTCTCCATTCCCAGCACTTGCCCAGGTACCAGGGTTTTTGCCTTTTCTGTGCTGTTTAATCTAAGTGTGTCTCATTCAACAACTGTGCCTTTACAGTCTTTACTTTATCCCCTACTACCACCCATATCGCTCATCCGCAAGGGTTGTATTCAAGAGGGTCCAAGCATTTTCTCAGAGCAAACAGAACAAAACAACACTTGATATAACTTAATCAGAAAGGCACATGATGCTTAGAAATTGAGTTGAAGTACTGGATTTTCAAACATTTTTGAAATGAGTTTACACAACCTCCTATCCCTTTTATTTAATCATTTACTGAGTGAGAAAACTACAAAAAAAAAAATCACCCCTTTCCGAAGACAGCTGTATTTATTAATAAAATTGCCTTGCTGCAGTGTGTGCACCAGGAGAAAGGTGCAGGAAGTTAACTCAAGCTATCAGTTCCTTGCTGCAAACTACACAATCAGGAAAGCCAAACACAACCGATCAACAGCAGGGAGACATCCCCTAGTGGGTCAAGAGCCTCATCTGTCAGGAGTGGGTGGAGGGCTCACAGTCCCCATGATGTGCCCTCCTCCCAACTTGCAGCTATTGGCAGAGATCACAGTTAGGGAATACAATCAGTTTCAAAAATAGAAAGTTGATCAGGAACTCAATTTCAGATAGTCTTATCAGAGAATGGACCCTTTTCTGTGGGCATTTGTATGTGACACAGATGGTCCAGTCAGCATCAAGGATATTTTCATAGTTTATGGCCCCTACACAGGGGGACCCCAAATCTGCAGCCATCTTGGAATCTGAGTTTTGCCCATTAAGCCCATGGCTGCCTTCAGTTCAGCAAAATCCATGCTGAGACCAAAACAGCCCATAACAGAAAATACTAGGTTTCAGCTTGGAGTCAGGTCCAGGCAATTACTATCTCAATTCAGATTTTTTAAAAAGCCAGTGGCTTTTCTTCAGCAGCAGCAAAGGCAAGATTCTGCAGGGCCAGACAGCTGTGTTCCAAGTCCACGTGACAGGCAAGGATTTCCTGAGCCTTTTATGTCTCGTTGGTGTTAGAGTCCAAATTGATCCACTCAAAAATATGCACATTAAGTTAGAAAATTATCTGCCTCTAAGGGTCAGATATCTGATTTCATAAGAGCTCATTAGCAACTAGGAACTGTTTTCACAACATCAAAAATGTATCTCCATTTGGAGATCGTCTGTTCATGTGTTTCCCTTTAGTCAGAAACTTTAATAATAGACAAAAATCAGAGCCAAAAACATCAGTTATAAAGACATGTTTTGTTTTAAATACTTAAAGAATTTAAATTGCAACCAACTCACCAGTGACAAAAAGCAAGGACTCTGTGTCCATTAGCACTTTACTTTGTAGCTTCCTCCAATTGTGATGATCTCTCTAGAATTCATGAAATTACAAGCATTTACAGCAATTTTTATTATATATGCAGATGTAATAACTACAAAATACAAAGCCAGTTAAAATCTCCTTTTTATGCTGTTGCAAATTTATTAAACCTTCTATCAGTAAATTCCACATTCACAGGTTTAAGATTATGATTGCCAGGGGAATGCAAGACAGAGGCAGGGGCCCTGCTGCAGTGCATGCAGTTAGGCTGAAGAAATGACAAGAATGTTTCTTTTATCCCCACTTTGACTCACCTAAAAGCTTTGCTCCAGCTTTGGGGACTGATTTAACCTTTTTTTTTTTTTTAATTTTTTTATTTTTTTTATTTTTTTAATCCCACTTGGAGGAGAAAAAAACAAACTTTAACATGTCTAGCTCATCCAGTGCTCACATTTAGGGATGTTTTTCCTTCTAAAGGGAGAAAAGACAAAACAATCAAACACACCACCCAGGTTGCATTTTTTTTCCTCCTCACTAAAGATAGGATGGCCATACACTGCTAGAGAATACAGCAAGCCAACAATCTTAAAGGGGATATATCACTTTCAAATCCACAAGCAACTTTTACCTCTTACAATAGATAACAGTTCAGCTGCTGTTTCATACCACGGATGACTTATAGACACCCTGGAAGTGAGGGCTCATCATTCTCTGCCTCTCAAGTATTCCTTTTTTCAAACAATATTGTCACCATATTTCACTGTGTCAGGGTTAGGCTAGGCACATCCCACTTCTGACACCAGCTATGTAAGGCGAAGACTCACAGGAATCAGCACATAATCTTATTCAGGGCTATGCTATATTACAACAAAAGGGTACCAAGAAAAATGAACAAGGGGAAAAGTTGATGGGGTAAAGTCTGGAGGAAGCCAGGTTCAAGCTCTTCCGAGTCCTCTCTTAGTAGATTCACACAGGACACACTTAATTCCTCCAACAGTGAGTTGTGACAGGCATTTGAAATGTTGAAATGAGGGAGACTGAGTGTCCAGAATTTTACTGAGGGTTGGTTATGCAAACATCTTTTGTCTCTCACATACCAAAATTTCAGATGCCCAGAAGGAAAGCAGTTGTTCAGCATAAACAACATTTTTTAAAAAACATTTTAGTCACAGTGAGTAGCTCTTCTCAGTTTTGAAAATGATGGGAATCCTCCCAATATCGGAATTCCCATATATCAGCCAAGGGTCACCCTTCAAAAAGGCCTTTCTATACCAATTTCAGACTGACTATATTAACTATTTTCTGCACACAGACTCATTTAGTAAGCCTCAATAAATGTCAAAGGTTAAATACAGCAATGTTCTCTTATCACAATTCAATTCAACTAGAAATACTAACAAAATATTACAAGTTAATCTCTATATATTTGAACAATATGATATATATGCATATAAACATGTGTGGGGGGCCAAAGTAAAAAAAATCACAATGAAATAAAATATTTTGAACTAAATTCATTAGGAATCAAGAACAGAAGTTTGAAATTACTGTATTATGTCAGTACAGCCCCATCAGGATGGCCATAACACAAAAAACTAGAACTACCAAGATTCAGTGAGATAAAATGTAAATAAATGCACAGCAGTGAGTGGGGGTTAAAGTGATTTTAAAAATAAAGCAAAACTGGGAGCCTGGATTAGAAACTGGCAGAGATGTCTTGGTATTCATTTCCTGTGTAATTTTAGGGGAGACAGTCATGTGTCCTGGGATCCTGGGCACAGACTGGATTTCTCAGTCCCTGTATAAAGACTAAAAACAGTGACACACTGCTATTAGGGCTCTAATCATAATGAAGCTGAAGCCTACAACAGAAGAAGAAACAGAAAGAGCCATGTATCCTGATCTAGACATGTCATTTATTAACTTGGGGATTCATTTATTTTCCTTTTAGGAAATAGTCCTTAACTGACAATATTAAACCTTATTATGAAGAGGATTCTCACTATACTAGTAAGCCAATAGGTATAGAAGGATACATTTGGAAAAATGAGAAGGAATTACCTGTAGAAAAGGAAAGTAGACATTGTAGACAGTGGCAAAAATAATGAACAGAACAGAACAAAAAAACCACTCAGAATTTTAAGAGGCCAACATTCCATTTGGCTAAGACAGAGCAAGCACAAGGTAAAGTGACTGACAATGAAAGTAGAGGTGTAGGCAGTGCTGCTAAGTCACGTATACTTTGGACTGTCATTTCAAAGCATTTGAATTTTATATAAACCACAATGGGAAATCATTGGAACACTGTAAGTAGTCGAGCATCTTAATATGATTTGTTTTAAGCTTATTATTCTGACTTCTCTGAGGACAAAAGATCTGATGGGAGAAGCATGAAAGAGAAATACCAATAATGAGGCTCTTTCAGCAGTGAAGGCACAAAATAATGATAACTTGAAATTGGCCAGTCCCCTAAAAATGGAAAGTAGACAGATTTAAGACATATATTGAGGGGGAAAATGGCCTCAAATGTTGATTAATACTATATATAAAAAGAGGAAAAACAAAACCAAGGATGACCCCACAAGTTTGTTTTGGGAAACTGGAAGGAGAGTTTTAAGTAGGAACTCATTAGCATCTACACGTTCTATATTGCTGCTGGGATAGATGCGATTACCTATGAAGAATATGTAGCAATGGATGGATAAATATAGTGAACATTTATTGACTATTAGCTGGATTCCAGGAAGAGTGCTAAGTGCTTTACATGACTTATCTTGTTTAATCTTTGCAACAACTCTGGGAAATAGGCAATGCTATTATGCTCCATTTAAAGAAACCAAAACCATGATTTTGAAGGGTTATGTAATTGTCCCATAGCTACACAATTAGTAAATGGTGGAGGTTATTTTTAAATTCATACAGTTTGAATCTAGAACCTGTAAACTTAATAGCTATTATTACTGTCTTGGGAAAAAGAAGTATGCTTTGAATCAAGCCTTAAAGAGGTCAATTTAAAAAGCAAGCAGTGAGGAGCGGCCTACAAAAGAGACTGGGGAAAAAGAACGTGTCTTTGTATTAGGAACAGAAAGGGAATCAAGAAAGGGGTATGTTTCAAGAAGAAGGATGTGGTCACTCTTGACTATTGCTGAGACAAAGCCAAAAAAAAAAATGACAACTAAATTTTACATTACTGAAGTTAACACTAATTTTAGCAAGTATAGTTTTACTAGATTGTTGAGTGCATGATTTAAGGTGGAGGTCTATGTGGCATCAAAGGGAAAAATACAATATGATTTCCTGAGAATGACTGAGGAGAGGGAGGAGAAGAGGGGGATGAGAGAGGAATAGAGAGAGAAGTAAATGATGTAGGAATGGGAGGAGAAGTAAAAAGAGAAGTCTGAACATGTAAAGACAAAAAAGTGTCTTTTCAGGACAGAAGTGGTCCTGTGTAACCAATCCATCTTCAGGTGGTTGGCTGATTGTGCTGAGAAATAGTGTCGGGGGCTTGGCAATGGTCTTGGCCTTTGGCAAGTTAAGTACTCAGCAGTGAAAGTTACCAGATCACTTACTGAGTCACTTGGTCACATGAAACTCCCCATGAGGACAGATGTGGTTGAGATAAAGAAGCCAATGGGGAAGGAATAGGTAGAGGTCATGGGTGTCTGCACCATTGGGTCATGTAACTTCCTCATAACTTCAGGATTTGTTTGAATCCTCTATTTTATATACTGCTTTCATTTGATGGTGCGGTCCTGCTATGATCAACCAAATTTATAGCTTAGTCTTTTAGAAAACACCTAGATAATAATGGTAATTTGGTGGCCAGTGGTCAAGCATTCAGCTTCTACTGGGGACCATAGAAAACCAGAAACCAAGGGAAATAGTTATATGTCAAGGAAAGGAGAACTTTATTCCAAAATTTTAAAAGATTGTGTTATGATTTTCACCTGTGTCTATCAAAGTTTTACACAGCATTTTTTATCTGCCACACATATTTCAACCAACATTGGATCTATTTAGCCACATAAGCTAACTATCAGAGCAGGCTACAAAGCATCCTGGACCTGTTCCAGAACACTTCTTTCTTTCCTTTTTTTTTTTTTTAAGATTTTATTTATTTATTTGTCAGAGAGATAGAAAGAGAGAGAGCCAGAGAGCGCACAAGCAGGGGGAGTGGCAGGCAGAGGGAGAAGCAGGCTCCCTGCTGAGGAAGGAGCCCAGCACAGGACTTGATCCCAGGACCCTGGGATCATGACTGAGCCAAAGGCAGATGCTTAACCAACTGAGCCACCGAGGTGTCCCCAGAACCTTTCCTTTTCTAACCCTGTCATAGTCCATTTGGGCTGCTATAAAAAAAATATCAGAGACTGATGGCTTATAAACAATGGAAATTTATTTCTTATAGTTTGGGAGGCCAGAAGATCAAGATCGAGATGCCAGCATGCTCAGGTTCTGGCGAAGGCACTCTTTTAAGCTGAAGACTGCTAACCTCTTATTGTGGTAAAAGGGGCTAAGGAGCTCTGTAGGGGTTCTTTCATAAAAATACTAATCCTACTCATGAGGGCTCCACCCTCATGACTCAACCACCTACCAAAAGGTCTCAGCTTCTAATACCATCACATTGGACATTAGGATTTCAACATACGAATTTCGAGAAGACGCAAATATTCAGAAACCCATTCAAAGCTGGAAATCTTTGGGATTATTTGGTGTATAATATGTAGTCACACAACTTCATAAGTAGTATACCCTTCTGAAGAGTTCCACCAGACACCATGTTTTTTTTTAGCTGTGGGACTGTCAGATGCAGTAGCTTATCCTTCACCTTGGAAGGGATAACTCAACATGCCCCAGACCAAAGGAGAGGCAGATCTCTCATTTCTTACAGGATTTATTTCCCACCCTCTTTCATGTACGTGCTGGACCAGAATGTCTAGCAGCGACCTTCTTTACTAGTTCCACTCAGCGTCACGCCCCCCGTGTAATAGATCAGGGTGATATACTGTATTATGAGTTGGTGATCAAGGCAGGAGAGTTGATTTTCACATAAGGTAAGATGATTAGAATGCATTGTAGACATGCTAGTCGAAAGCAAACTGCTTTTGATGGTCTTTATTAATCAGTGGAGAGAAAAAGGCATTTGCCAGACCCATAGCTACCTACTAGAGAGTAGGCAATATGGAAAGTTGCTTCCAAAGGTAGTGTCATGAAACTAAAATTTTATTATACTAATGAATTCAGTAAGAATTCAAACAGAACAGAAATAGCTTTTTTCATTGTCTATTGCTTCAGCTGGAAAATCTTGAAAAAATAGAGATGACTTACTGTTTGGGGAGGGCCTCTCAGCCACGTCTGGTGCCTGGGCTAGCATGACTTGAAGGTTGGGTTTAGCTCTGACTAAGTACCTGCCTGCATGTGCTTTGGGTTTCCTCACAGCATAAGGGACTCAGAATAATCAGAATTTTAACATGGTGACTGAGCACTCTAAGAGCAGCTTTTTTGTGTGTGAGGAAGGCAAAAGCTACATGAGCTCATTTGATTGAGTCTTAGATGTCAAAGCCCCACTTCTGCTGCATTCTATTTGCTAAAAACAAGCTATACCTTGTATTAGTTATTTATTAATGTTTAACAAATTAACCCAAAATTTAGTGGCTTAAAAAAAAAAACGTATTATCTCAGTTTCTGTGGATCAAGGATCTGAATGACTCTGCCTTGAGATTTTTCATACTTCTGTAATCAAAGTATCAGCCAGAGCTGCTGTCTCATCCAAAGCCTTGACCAAGGGAAGATTTACTTCCAAGATCACTTATGTGATTGATAGCAGGATTCAGTTCCTCACTGCTATTGACCTGAGGATCTCATTTCCTCCTTGGCTGTTGGCCACAAACCACCCTCCATTGGTTGCCATATGGCCTCTTCATTGGGCAGCACACACCATGACAGCTGGTGTCCATTAGAATAAGAAAGAGAGGAAGCAAGACAGAGCAAGCAGGAGAAAAAGACATGTTTATGTGAGCCAATCTCAGAAGGGACGTGCCAACATTTTTGCCATATTGTATTCATTAGAAGAAAGTCATTAAACCAGCCCAAAATGGAAGGAGGGGGATTCTACAGGGTGTGAATACCATAGCAGGAGTGGGGGGAATTTATTAGGGGGACATTTTAGGGGATGCCTTCTACAATCTACCCTCTGACCTTGAATAATTTATATACCTTCCACATTCAATATACATTTATGTTTTCCCAAGTTCCCCCCAAATTATGTCACATTACATCCAGCTTAAAAATCCAGAATCTCTTTAAATGACTTGTTTTGAGGTCTGATGAGGATCCTCAGATATAGTGCCATGAATTCAGGACCTTAAGTACAATTCTTCTCACTCTGTTGACTTATAAGACTAGAGACTAATTTTGTCACACAAGCACTCATACAGTAGTGGGACAGGCATAAGACAATCTCGATAGACATTCCTATTCAAAACATGAGATAAGAAGCAAAAAGTAGTCACGGAGAGAAGTTCTGAAACTCAGCCAAGTCAAATGTTGGCAACTCTTTGATTAGGTTTCAAGGCCTGAGAACAATTCTCCATGGCTCTCTTCTTTTTTGCCTGGGCTTTCTCTTGTTCCTTTTGACTCATACCTCATTTTTTATGACAGGTAGCACATGTTTGTAGCTGAGTAGTATTCTCAGCCTGCTTTTTGCCTGTAGGACTTTAAAGGTCCAACAAAGCATTGTCGTTTTGTCCCATCTCTGTCCCATGCTACCCTAATGTTAGTGTTTTGCTGCTATACTTCACTCAGAAACTTCCTGTGGATACCACGAGAGTTTACTCCATGAGACAGAACTTAAAGAACGCAAATTTCTTTGACATAAAACTTTCTCTACTTGTGGCTCCTGAAGAGACAACTGAGGGACAAATCCATTAAACTTCTGTATTAGTCAGCTAGGGGTACCGTAACAAAATACCACAGACTGGGGGCTTAAACAACAGAAATTTATTTTCCCATAGTTCTGGAGGCTGGAAGTCCAGGATCAAGGTGTCGGCAAATTTGGTTTTTCCTGAAGCCTCTCTTCTTGGTTGCAAATGGCCAACTTGTCCTGTGACTTCACGTGGTCTTTTCTCTGTGCACATGTGTCCCCATACGTCCTACTCTCTTCCTGAAAGGACACCAGTTAGATTGGATCAGGACCCATCCTAAAGGCCTTATTTTAACTTGGTCACCTCTTTAAAGGCCCTATATCCAAATACAACCAGGTTCTGATAAACTGGGGGTTAGAACTTCAAGATATGCATTTTGAAGGGGACACAATTCAGCCCATAACAACTAATGTTGATTGAGAGGACTTATGAGGTATACCTCATTCTTACACTTTTTCAAGGGCATTTGTGTGACTAAATCTTACTCTGAAGTATCACCTTTGATATGTCTGAGGTTTAGGCAGCTTTTTCTAGTCAAGCCTTTTGCTTCATTTTTAGGTATTTTTTTTTTCCTGGCCATTACCTGGTTTTGAACTTTGCTTATAAGTTATTTCTTAATTTTAGCAACTTTTATCATCTAGAAAGATGGAGACTTTTCTAACCACCGAGTTCTGGCTCCTTTTTATTTAACTATCCTTCCTTCAATTTCTGTCTTTCCTGTCTCATTTTACTATATGCAGTAAGAAAAAGCTAGGCAACATCTTCAACATTTTGCTATGAAATCCATTTTTTTGGTGACTTCAGATGAGAATGTTGCTAACCTTTCAGCCACAAAGTTGTAAGGATCATCCTTCCTCCAGTTTCTAATAATCTGCTCAGCACTTCCTTTTGAGCCTTAACTGGCTGGATCCTCGAAGTCTGTTAACAATTTATTCATTGCAATAGAGACCTTCTCTAACATGCTCTGTGGAATCCTTATAGGCGCCATGACCTGGACAGTTCTAAAGTCATTCTCTCCTCTTGAAAATCATTGTAGCCTATCTGGCTGAAGTGGTAGAGAAGCATTGCCAGGGCTGGCAGAGCAGCTGGACGTTTACAGGTTCCATTCTGAAAGTAGGAGAGCCACAGAAGGAGCTAGAGTCCCGAATCTGGATCTAATGTTTGTGTCTGTCCCTGGATGACTCCTAACTGTACGTGCATGGGGGAGATTCCTGGTAGCCTAGTGAAGAAGCAAAGCAAAAACAGCAAAAAGACTAAACTTTCAAGAGTGTACTGCAGTGGGTGAGGTTCGTGTTCATTTATCACCATGTGATTACCTAATCTTTGAACAACTCAGGCAATAGAAAACTCTAGTGTTATCAGCGTAAAGTGTCAAAGACCAGAGCTTGGAGCTGCCAGGACCAATGGAAATTTAGAAGGGGATACTTGGAAATAAGGGACCCACAAAGAAGATGAGTTCTCAAGAGTGAATATCAACTGCCCGAATTTTGGACTAACCACTAAACTACCCAAGTTCAGGGGAGATCCATAGTAGGGCACGAAGGGGGATGGCATGGAGGAGGGCAGGAAGCAGCAGGTAGAAGTTCAAAGAACTGAGCAGGGTTATTAGCTGATGAAAAATGCAGGAAAGAATGACTTGCTGCTTGAGTGCAGTAAGTTAAATTACTGCCAGAAGAAAATTCTGCAGAACACAATTAAATCCAGAATAGCTATACTGTATCATATATTATCCACAAAGTATCATTGTCAACCAAAAATTGTAATATATATCAAAAAATTAAAAGAAAAATTTGCTGCTTGGAGGTTGACAGTGTAGAGATGGACTGATACAAAGGGTAATGAGGAAGATTTTAGAAGGTGGTTGAACTGTTGACTATCGTGATTGTGGTGGTAGTTATGTGGGCATAAAAATTTGTCAGAACTTGTCAAAATGTATACATAAAATGAGTGCATTTTAATGCACAGAAGCTATACTTAACTGAAATTCATAAAAGCAAACTAAAAAAAAATTAAAAAGCAGAAACTTTTCCCCAAGTTCTATAGATAAGCAAACAGAGGCCATTGACGAAGTAGAAGAGGGAAGTGGTGGCTGAACTTTGTTACCATTCATTAACATATACATCTTGGCACTTCATTAGTTTTAATTTGTAACACTGTGATTATTTGACACTTGGAAACAAAAACTGATGTCTTATTCCCCTCTCTCCATCCACCTTCTGGACACATTTCCCTCTATTCATCTATGATTTCTTTGAGGATGATTTTTTTTTTTTTTTTTTTAATGAGTGCCTTTGTATACTCTAGAACAATGCCTAGGCACAGTAAGGGCTTAATAACTGTACTTGATGTTGTTTTGCTTGCTTACCAATTTGAAGGAATTTTGAAAGAACAGCTAAAGACAACAACTGCTCTCCTCCTGCTTGGGATGCATCCCCCCTAGGACCACCACAGCTGGCTCCTTCCCATCATTAAGGTCGTAACACAAATGTCACTTCAACAGAGAGGACTTTTCCACTCATTCTTAAGACAGCTCTCTGGTCACTTTTCACAACACTACTGTATTCTGTCTTCTTAATGCTTATCGGTTTTTAATCTGATTTTTTTTATGTCTGAATTTGTTTATAGGTTGTTTTTTTCCATTAAAATGTATGATCTTTGAGGGCAGAGCCTCTTAATTATTCACAATGGCATTTTCAATACCTAGAATAGTATGTGACATGTAGTAGATGTTTAATAAATGCTTCAATTACTACACAAAACTGACAAAGAACTCTCCATCTGGATTTCTTACTGGACCACTCTTCCCTCTATACAATCTTTTGTGCAATGCAGAAGTTGGCCCAGGCTACAAGCGTGTGTAACTTTCTCCTTACCGGTCTCTTAATTTCTTGCATGTTTTCCTTTATAAGTTGAAAGAAAGCTGGCTTTCTGTCACTCCACAGAATAATGACATGTAGCTGAGATCACAGAACCAATGACACATATTAATCTTGGTGTCTCTACCATTAACTGCATGAACCTTGCTATTTGTAAATTGTTTAAGGAAATGCAATGAGTCTAACACCTGACTTTTCTTGTTGTTCTTTTTCCCTTTGCAGGGAAATTATTCTCTATACCATACATTTTTTTAAAGATTTTTATTTATTTACTTATTTGACAGAGAGAGAGAGAAAGAGAGAGAGAGTAAGAGAGCACAAGTGGGAGGGGCAGAGGGAGAGGGAGAGGCAGAGGAGACAGCCAGAGGAGAGAGCCGGAGGCAGGGCTTGATTCCAGGACTCTGGGATCATGACCTGAGCCAGCCGAAGACAGATGCTTAACCAACCGAGCCACCCAGGCGCCCCTATACCATACATTTTCATATTTGATTTTATCCTGTCTTATGTTAGTCTGTAACTTTAGTCTGCACAAATTTCAAAGTAAAAGAATACGTTTTATTTCTTTTAAATCCTACATAGCAAGTAACATAATTAGTCATGGATACATGGCTAATGGATATATATATATTTTTTTAGGTACAGCTGGCATACATTAATTCGTTTCAGGGGTACAACATAATGATCAGATACGTATATACTGTGAAATGATCATCAAAATAAGTCTAGTTAGGGGCGCCTGGGTGGCACAGCAGTTGGGCATCTGCCTTCGTCTCAGGGCGTGATCCTGGCATTATGGGATCGAGCCCCACATCAGTCTGTTCCGCTATGGGCCTGCTTCTTCCTCTCCCACTCCCCTGCTTGTGTTCCCTCTCTCGCTGGCTGTCTCTATCTCTGTCGAATAAATAAATAAAATCTTAAAAAAAAATAAGTCTGGTTAATATCCATCATCATACGTAGTTGCAAATTCTTTTTTCTTGTGATGTGAATTTTTAAGATCTACTGTCTTAGCAACTTTCAAATATGTAACACAGTGTTATTAACTATAGTCACCATGTTGTACATTACAGCCCCATGACTTATTTATAATTGAAGGTTTGAATCCTTTGACCCCTTTCATCCATTTCACCCACCCTGCTACCCCCACGCATGCTGAAACTCCCACCTCAAGCGACCACCAGTCTGTTCTCTGTACGAGCTTGTTTTTTGTTTGCTTGGTTTGTGTACATTCTACATATAAATGAGATCATACATATTTGTCTTTCTCTGTCTGACTTATTTCACTTAGCATAATGTCCTCAAGGTCTATTCATGCTGTTGCAAATGGCAAGATTGCATTCCTTTTTATGGCTAATAGTATTCCATTGTATATGTATACCATATTTTCTTTATCCATTCATTCATTGACAGACACTTAGGTTGTTTCCAAATCTTTGCTATTGTAAATTATGCTGCATGAACATGGGGGTGCATGTATCTTTTGGAATTAGTATACTATTTTTGTTTTCTTCAGATAAATACCCAGAAGTGGAATTGCTGGATCATAGTGTAGTTTTTATTTTTTGAGGCGCCTCCATACTATTTACCATGGTGGCTGCACCAATTTACATTCCCATCACAGTGCACAAGGGCTCCCTTTTCTGCACATCCTCACCAACACTTGTTATTTCTTGTCTTTCTGATAATAGCCATTCTAACTGGTGTGAGGTGACATCTCATTATGACTTCGATTTGCATTTTTCTAATAATTAGTGATGTTGATCATCTTTTTATGTGCCTGTTGCCCACCTGTATGTCTTCTTTGGGAAAACATCTGTTCAGACCTGCCCATTTTTATATCGGATTTTTTTTTTTTTTTTGCTGTCGAGTTGTATGAGTTCTTTACATTAGTATGAACCCCTTATCAGATATACGATTTGCAAATATTTTCTCCGATTCAGTAAGTTGCCTTTTCATTGTGTCATTTGTTTCCTTTGCTGTGCAGAAGCTTTTTAGTTTGATGCAGTCCTACTTGTTAATTCTTACTTTTGGAGTCAGATCCAAAAAATTATAGATTAAGACTGATGTCAAGGTGGTTATTGCCTATATTTTCTTATGGGAGTTTATAGTTTCAGGCATTACATTCAAGTTTTTAAACCATTATGTTTGTGTATAGTGCAAGACAATGATCTGGTTTTCATTCTTTTGCATGTGGCTGTCCAATTTTCCTGACACCATTTATTGAAAAGACTGACCTTTACTCATTGTGTATTCTTGTCTTTTTTGTCATAAATTATTTGACCATATATGAGGGAGTGTATTTCTGGGCTCTCTATTCTGTTCCACTGACCTATGCGTCTGTTTTTATGTCAAAACCATACTTTTTTTGATTATTATGGTTTTGTAATATAGTTTGAAATCAGGCAGTATGATTCCTCCAGGCTTCTCTCCTTTCTCAAGAGCAGTTTGGCTATTTGGGGTCTTTTGTGGTTTCTCACAAATTTTAGAATTGTTTTTTTCTGTTTCTGGGAAAAAATGCCATTGGAATTTTGATAGGCACTGCACTGAATCTGTAGATTACTTTGGGTAGTATAGACATTTTGACAATAGTAATTCTTCCAATCATTGAGCACAGAATATTTTTTCATTTATTCATGCCTTTTTCAATTTCTTTCATTAATGTCTTATAGTTTTCACCGTACTGGTTTTTAACTATTTGGTTAAATTTATTCTTAGCTATTTTATTTTTGATGAAATTGTAAACAGGACCACTTTCTTATTTCCTCTTTCTGATAGTTTGTTATAGTTCTGATATAGTTTTGATAATTCTCTTTCTGATAGTTCTGGATATATGCTTATTGATTGATTATGACTTAGAACTTTCATTATGTCACTGTGATGGAGAAAAAAGTTAAGAAAATGTTTCAAAGTCAGGGGACATGAACATTTTACTTTTCAATATATATTAGGTTGGTTCCTAAAATGTCAATGCCGGTTTGAAAATCTCTGTTGAGTATATGTGTGTCACAACATATTATATTTATATCTTGTGATTAGAGAAGGTCAAAGTCTACGGTAACTTCATGCTAATAACTCCAGGACCTCACTTCATTCAGAGTGGATGTTCTCCTCCTAAGCAGAAAGCCATCTCACAGACCTGACTAATGAGACTGAACTGGATGCAAAAATTTCTCAACATATAGCTTTCTAGGGTTGATTTAACTGATTGTCATATGCGGGTGATTAATTCATGAGTTTTTAAATAAATATATGCTCACTTTCTCCCAGGCTCTGTGCCAAGTATTTGGAGAAAAGCTTTTCTCATGAAACTTGTGATTTGTTGTTGTTGCCATTGTAGCTTCTCACATGGTGTTCCTTCTACTGGAAATATACTCTCTCCAATTTTCCTTTATCTTCTACACTCAACATTCAGCTCAAGTGCCCCCTTATTACTGGAGCCTTTCTGATCCTTTGGTCTGAATTATATGTTTTTTCTTTTATCCTCTTCTCTGTCCCTCCTGTGATTATGTTAACATGAATTTGTCATATTAATTTGTCTGTTTTCTTTCACAAGACTGAGAGCTAAATTACATACCACCTGATAAAGAAGGATAATTGGTAAATTGAATTTTTCCTCTGAATTAATTGAAAAGTCTTTGTATGGAAGCAAGAGTATGAAATACAATAGCCAGAGAAAATACTTTAACAGAATTCTTGGTGCCCTCTTTGTCCATGATTGAAAGTTTCGATGGTTTATATGGCCAAAAATCATGAACAATTTAGATAATTTGGGGGGGGGGATGTGGAAATAAGGTCCATATTTTTATTTAGTAAATCTAGTCTACAGTGCTTTTTACTGAATCAGACAATCATTACATAGTTAAGAGAAATCAAGGCTACTAGAAAATGTTATTTTGTTTATAATAAATTACAAGCCAGATGATTTATGATAATCATTTGTATAAATATACTAACCCACCTATGTGAAAATTATTGTTTCAATGACAAAGATCACTTTTACTTTCTCTGTTTTTTAAAAAATAAAGTATAATAAAATTTTCATGGGTTTCTATGTAGAACCGAAAAAGTAAGAATCACCCTTCTGGCAACCAACTACATTATTCCCCCCAAGTAAGAAGGCAACTCTAAGACCACAAAAATGACTAAATCCCCTTTCTCCTCACTAACATCTTCTAAGAGATTTATCCTTATTTGCCATTGCCAACTCTAATACTGCTTAAAACTCCCATCTCCTACTTAAAAATATTAAAATATCCAACTGCTAAATTGTCTCAATTTTTTGATGACATCCAATCCAGAATAGGAGCTCACTTCCCTAATCCCATCTCAAAATCACTCATCAATGCTAAAACCTGGCAAGTTTTCTTTCCCAACTGTCCTTTACTGAGATGTCCTTGCACTTCTCCTAGGTTTCATTTTCTCTCCCTGCATGCAGAAAACTAAACACACATCAGTTTTATTTTAACTGCAAGCAATTATTTTGGGGTGGTTTTGAGATATGGGCCTCAAAAGAACTAGGCATCAAATACACATTTCACAAATGATATTTCAGTTTAGAGAGTTGCTCAGGGGTTTGACAATGATGTCAAGTGTGCTTGGACCTAGCATGCTATCTAGTTACTTAGGTTCCAGATTCGTTCCTTCCTCTTCACAGTTCTGGAAATTCAGTTTCCCCATTCTGTACTGAGAACTGGGTGTTGACATCCCTAACAGCACTGAAGTTTTACAGTTCTATCCATCACTCGGGTGAAAGAAGCAGGTTAAGCTGCTGTGTATTGCTCCTTGGCTCCACTTCACCCACTTGCTATGCAGTCAGTATGAATTAGTGAGGAAAAATAAAATAAATAAGTAGCCTTTTTTTCCAGGAAACATTAAAAGCTGTTCTTTGTTGTATGGTGCAACTATGACCTTCATGTCGGTGCTGCCACTACCCCTTATTTGTGATTCCTGTCACTTTTTGAGGTTCGATATGCACATAAACATCACAGAAATGAGATCTCCTGAGATATCTTGGGAATTAGATTCTCTTCATTTTCTAGCCTCTGTAGGTTAGCAGGGAAATATTCACGAATACATAAATCTCATCTATTAATTGGGAATGAGATGAGCATCGAGGAGGCTATTTAATAGGTGAGGAAATGCAGGCTGACAAGCTGGGGACCTAATCCAGAGCAGCTCTATCTCCATATCCCATTGCTTAATTGGAGAGCCCTCTACCCTCCCCAAATTCACTAGAGGCATTCTAACGCATAAACAAACAAGAGAGAAGACCTATTCCTGCAGGAGTAGTGATTATGTTAATAGGAACCATCATGTCTAATTACCTCATTACACTGTCCTACCCTCCTTTCAAGTACTGGCTTCAGTAATGGGAGATTTAAGTCCAGAAAACAGTGACTGAAGTTGATTTCACCACCTGATACGAAAACATTTCTTTCACTGAAGTGGATCTGCCTCTGCCTTGTAATATTCGAGTTGATATATGGCAATACACTTCTGTTCTTATTTAGTATCGCCGAACAACACAAACACTTTTCCTTTTAACTTTGCCATTTTTGCCGAAAGTGGAAATAAATACAAACATGAAACTGGGGATAAAACCTTAGGGACTGATAGGACTTTTTACATTCTTTAAGACAGATGCAGTCATCTGGTATATATTCATATTTGGGGATTGTTACGGAAAACAAATATTTAAACAAATATTTCTAAACAGGAAGGCACTCCTCATTTTGCTCCTTTAGACTTTGTCCTTCTTTTGGGGTTTTACAAATGTGTTCGTTTATTGTGTTTTACACTGACTTTGCCAGTTCAACTTGTCCTGTGCCAAGTGCCACCGGGGGAATTATTAGCTACTCAATGAAGCCTTGCAGCTCAGTTTTTTTGTGTCATCCTGAGAACGTTCAATTGCAACTTAAAAATAAAAGTGATATAACCTTTTTGAAGAACAGTGTGTCAAAAATCAGCAAAATACTTTCTTGAAAAATTGTGGCACTCAATATCTGCTTATTGCTGCAATCACAATCAGAATTTTCCCTGAAAATCCACTGCAGGCAATAAATACACCTGGTGGTGTCATGAATGACCACTCACAGCTTTACATGAAGCACTGAGTGTTTCTCATGCTATGTTGCCAAGGAGACATAAACGGCAATGATTGTATTGTGTGTTTTGTGATGGGTGTGTGTGTGTGTGTGCGTATCAGAGGATTATTCTTGGACGTTTGATGCACTTCCACAAGCTAGCATTTCCCATCTGGGAAAACGACATAGAACTAACTGCTAAAAGCTGTGGGAGTTAAATAACTATTAGCTGCTGGTGCAAAAGCCTTTCTTTGCCTTCCTTCATTTAAATTCCATTTCACTAGGTTTTGGCAGCTACCTGAGTAATCGCAGGAAAATTTGGTGATTTGGCCATGTATCTTACTCATCTTTCAGTCACACCTAATTCAATAGATAATCAATAACTCAACTCTGAGTACACTAAACCAGTAAGATTATTATAGAGATGTAAGTATGGTCTAGAGCTAGCAATAAGTCCTTTGCATTGTTCACTGTGGAATATTTGATTTAACTCAATCAACCAAGCACTGATGAGAAGGAAAAAAAAATCACTTTTTTTCATAGAACACTTGTACTCATGTATGAATCCCCAGAAGCCTGAGAGTAAAGAAAACTCTGTACAGAAATTCAGTCAAACTCCTTCCGTCTCCACCAGCTGCCACTCAGTGCAGGGGACCGTTGGATGGTTATGTTTCCACAGAATGTAGAAAGTTATCCATCATACCATTATGAATAAAGATATGAACACTTCAGATTTGCATACTTAACAAATCTGTTGATAAAATTACTTGTATTTTTAACCAATTAATAGACTTAGCAATATTTCATAGAAAATAGAACTTAGTGTAATCGGTCACCTAGTATAGTGTTATTTTTTCATTAATAATTAGGCTGTGAGCAGAAATATCCACCCAAAGTTTTTCTAGCGTCTCAAAAATTGTTTCTAATTTCCACTACCTTCTCCAATGATATGTATAGCTATATAATTCTATCTTTCAATAACTGAGATAATGTGTTGAAATTGATCTTTATTAAGGACACTTCAACTGTGTAACTGGTGCCCCCCAAAATTAGGACCCTAAGCTTTCTTCAAGGATTTTTTTAATGTTCTGTTTGGCCAAAGGTGGTCATTCTGTCCAATCCATATGAAAAGGTTGCACGTCTTGTCTTATTTTTAGACGAAGAACCAGGAAGACTTACAGCAGATATCGACTGAATCCCAGTAGTGCTAGTTTTGTGTTTTAATAATGTCACTAACAGGGTGTCTGGGTGGCTCAGTCAGTTAAGTATCCAACTCTTGATCTCAGCTCAGATCTTGATCTCAGGGTCGTAAGTTCAAGCCCCACATTGGGCTCCAGGCTGGGCATGGAGCCTACTTAAAAAAAAAAAAAATGTCACAAACAGTTCCACAAGCCAGGGCTTGAGTGTAACACATGTAAAATGCAGCTCTTGCAACGTACCTCCCTCTCACTCCCATTCAATACATTTATTTGCCAGTTGTCTTCTCAGTAAGACACCCCTATCGTTGATAAAGCCATAAAATTAAAAATCGTACCTTCTTCCTCCATTTTCATTACTCCTCAGAGCCAATCAATAAGGCCCACAATTTTACCTTCAAAATATTTTCAAATAAGTCCATCCTTCCTATCTGACATTCTAAAACACTCTTGTCCCAGCCACTATCTTCATGTATTTCCACTACAGAAATCACTTCCTTATCTGGTCCCTCTGCTGTGGTTATTACATCCTTCTAGCTCACTTTGTAGACAGCAGCTGAAATGATATACTTTTCAATAGAAATCATTTTCGTATTGAAACCGCACTTGAAACCCTTTAATAGTTTTCTGCTTTACTTAAAAGACAGATATTTTAATGTCGCCTGGGAGGCATTTACACTACGATGCTTGGTCTACAGAAAATTCTCAAATATTTGTTCAATGGATGAAAATATTTTGTTGAATAACTTCATGAAAGAAAAAAAAGTGAAATTATTTGGCAAAAGAAACTAAATCCATGCCAAGTAAAACACAGCTTGGTGTTCATTTAAACCCGACGCATATTGCAAATTTAAAAACAAACCCAAGTAAGGCCTGACAGTTAAATCATTTGGATTGAATATATGAATTGATTTCCTTCCTTAAATGATATTGAATGTAAAGAGAAGCCATAAACAAGAAAGGGAAAAAAATAACAGATGTAAGAAACAATACAGGAAAAGGATATAACAATAGAAATTTGGAAGCCAAGAAACAATGGATGAGTAGTTATTGACTTGTATGTCCTAGAACACTGATATGTAAGCCTGCAAAGGGAGAAACCACAAGAAGCAAGTTATTTTTTTCACAAATTCTCAGAAATTAGAAAGATTTGGTGTGTAAAAGTAGGGATCAGAGTGAGGCTAAAATCAGAAGAGCTAATGAACACTGCATGTAAAAAGCGGTTCTATCATACGAGATTTTTTTCCCTCATGCTACAGGACCTAGGAATGGGCCCGGATACCAAGTTGGGAAAAGACTGATGTTCAATTCCTGGACAGGAGAATCTGAAAAGTTTCAGGAAAACAAGGCAAAGCTGAGGAAATCCTGACTCTTTCTATTAGCAAATGAGTAATAAGTAAGTGAAAATCTATACACTTAATAGCAAGGCTCCTAGATCCCTATTTCCATTCTGCTTCCAGAAAGCCAGCACTCAGGGTATACTTTTCCTGTTCCCAATTTGCCAACCCCAGAACATCACTGTAAAATTATTTTCTGGTAAAACAGAATAGCACAAGGGAAGGAACAAATAGATACTGTTTTTATTATATTACTATTACAATTATTATTAATGTTAGTTTATTTCCTCATCTTTATTACATCAGAGGTAGTAGATAAACTCTTTTGCACTGTTTTTGCCGCTTGGTGTTATTTCAAAGAAGTCTTCATTCAGTCTCATAAGTTCATAGTATCTATGATATGTACTATGTGTTTATTCAACCACTGTCTTAGGCATGTGCATTTAGTTTTTTCCCCAATAATTTAAATGATACTTCAATGAGAGTCTTTGTAGAAGGTCTTTTTTCATTATTGGTGATATGTCCCACAGTGAATTCCTAGGAGTAGGGTTAAAGGATCAAAAGGTAAATACCTATCTAGTTTTGGTTAAGTGTTGCCAGATGTAACTCCACAGGGGACATATGGGTTGGTGACCTTTTCACCACTGCTTCTTAAACAGAGTAATTTGTCAAACATTTTGCTTATTCTATATGTAACCATCTAGGTCTATATTAAGCTAAACATGAGTTCATACTAATTTCTCTAAAACTAACCCATTTAGTTTTGGGGATTGTTACGGAAAACAAATATTTAAACAAATATTTCTAAACAGGAAGGCACTCCTCAGTTTGTTCCTTTCACATGCAAAATTTTGCCCATTTACCACATGGATCATTCTAGCCTTCACCCTTTGCTTATCTGAAACCTCCTACTCATCAGTGAGAAGCCTGGCTCCCACCATACACCATGAATTTATTTAATATTACATTCTTTTTTTTTTTTTTAAAGATTTTATTTATTTATTCGACAGAGAGAGAGACAGCCAGCGAGAGAGGGAACACAAGCAGGGGGAGTGGGAGAGGAAGAAGCAGGCTCATAGCCGACGAGCCTGATGTGGGGCTCGATCCCATGATGCCAGGATCATGCCCTGAGCCGAAGGCAGACGCTTAACCGCTGTGCCACGCAGGCGCCCCTATTTAATATTACATTCTTTTATGCATATACACATTTCTGGTTTCAGAACTGTTAACCCATATTCCTGTGCAAATAACTATCAGCTAACATACAGAGCTTATGTTCAGTTCCTTTTGCCTGTAGTCTGAGAGGTTCTGCTCACTTCCAGAGATACTTAGGTCTGCACATTTTCCCCTAGCTCCTTCAGTGCGTTGTTTCATACATGTATAACCCAATGAGGTTCTTTGTCGTTTCTAAATTTTTTTAAAAAAATTGAGTACATTAAAGTTCACTCCTTGTATAAATTCAATAGGTTTTGACCAAATGCATAATGTCATGTATCCACCATCACAGTATCATAAAAAAGAAATTAGTTTCACTGTCCTAAGAATCTTGTGTGATTCACCTCTTCAAGCCCTCCCCACTCTGACCCCCTGTTTTTTAATACCATTGTCTAGAAAGACAAATCGGTCTCTGCCAGTTTTTGTTAATTATGAAGAGAGCTGTTTTAGGCATTCATGTATATGCTTTTGTGTACATTAGTCTTATAATTAGTTGGGTAAAAATCTAGGAGCAAGCTTGTTGGATAATGTGGTAAGATTATGTCAAGCTGGGCAAGAAACTGCCAAGCTCTCTAAAATGACTGTACCCTTTTATGTTTACACCAGCAATGAACGTGTTCCTGTTGCTCCATACCCTTACCAGTGATTGGTATTGTCGGTTGGTTTTGGATGCTAGCCATTCTAGAGAAATGGCTACAAAACAGAAAACAGAGCAATGTGGAAGACACAGAAATAGATCAAAAGAGCATTTTAAAACTTGAATTAATATCCTCAGAGAAAATGAGAGATGTTGAGACCATGAAATAGAAACAGAATGCCATAAAAAAGGACATTGTAAAACAAGGACAAACTTTTGAAAGTTAAAATGTGATAGCAAAAATCTGAAATTTACATAGAATGGTTAGAAATGAGTATACTTATGAAAAAATAAGAGGGCGAGTCAAGATATAACCAAGAAATAAAAGATAAGGAAATTAAGTAATCAAGTCAAGATGTCCACCATCTTGAACAGAGTGAACAAGGAATGGACAAAGAAAGTAAGGGGAAGGAAATATTTTTCACAGAAATTATAAATTAAAAAGACTAAATTTGAAAAACATTAATTTTCCAGAGAGAATAGGGCAAACGTAATAAATGAAAGAGACTCACATTTTTGTGAAATTTCAGAGTATCGGGGATAAAGATGAAGTGGAAAATATTAAATTCTTAAATAGAGGAGGAAAATAAGGCTATAAAAATATAAGAATCAAAACAAATGGCACTGGTATCCCCAAGGCAGTACCAGAGTAGACCACAGTTCTGAGGGAAATGCTATTTTAAAGCTAGAATACAATGCCCAGTTAAACTACATTTATTCTGCACCACTGAACCACATTATCACTTCAGATGTGTTAGTTACCTCATGTCTAGTACTGTCAATTTCTCTTTCTACAGTTACATGATCAATCCAAGTTGTTTTTGTTTTTGTTTTTATTATAGACTGCCTTACGTGCATGGAGTTCTTTATTTCTAATTCTGTTTCTGTTTTTTATGTCCATTGATTTCTATTTCCACTTGTGTCCAAACTTCTGTTGCACACATTTGCTGAACTCTATACCTCTGGTGCCCAGAACAGTGCCCCACTTAACATATATTTAAAGGATTAATAAATATCTTACTGGATAAAGAGCCATAGCTCTCCGTGTGTCTCCCTTCCAGTGGGATCACATGTTTGAATCTCTCCTTTTTCTGAAACCAGGCTATCTTTTAAAGAAAAGGAAGGAAAAATATCTTCTAGTCTCAGCATTCCATCACTGCTATTTTAAAGATGTTGCCTTTATGTGTACTTCATGATGATTACTACACATAGCCGCACTACCAAGGGTCTGTTTGATCACAGGGCTGAGCTTTATGTACCTGTAAAAGGCCAACGTTCTCTAAGCGCTTCACGCCCATCGTAGGTAGCTTACTCATTTCTCCTGACTTCTTCGCATTCCCTGTTCTGTGCTTGGATCACAGACTCCAGACACCTGAAATCAATAAACACTTATTCTCAGAAATATTATGAATATTGCTATCTTATTTTTAAAGAATACATCTGAGCACGCACTAATGCAGCAAAGCATTCTCATGAATGGTTAAAGCACTGGTTCCAGGAGGAATGGTATAGAGGGACTTTCTGTAAGAAGTCATC
>NW_024423343.1:96030504-96053507 GCF_017311325.1 Ursus maritimus | reverse complement strand
GAGTGTCCTTTTCTGTTTGCTTCATGCAAAATGAAATAAAATTTAGGCATCAATATATCATTTCCCAACTGAAAGCCAAAGTTATGAAGAGTTGAGAGGTCTGGAGGTGGATGGTAATGCAGGTAGAAATAGATTTCTTTCACTTTCTTTTACTTGGAACATGTACATTGTTTCCCTTTGTAGCAGTGTAATACCTGAGGAGATGATCATGTCACCCTCTTTCCAACCTTACTTTAGTGCTCTGAGTAAACAGCCAGTACACACTTCTCCATGTATGTCTGGAAATTTCTCTTGGCTTTGTAGCCATTTTCCCCCTACCGGTCAGGGGTGGCCCCTTCACACAAAACTCTTGCCTTAAATTCTTTCATTTTAGTTTCTCTCTTTGATCATAACACTTCTAGGCACCAGGAAGGTTAGATATTGTTAACTCTTATTTTTGACTTCTTTTTTCTAGTAGGGAGCAAAAAGGAATAACATTTTTTTTTTTGTCAAAGCTTTCACTGAAAAGTTTTCTAAAGCAAAAATATATTTCTTAAAAAAAATCTGAAAATATAAAAGGTTGTCACCATTTAGAAAAACCACTAGTAATTTCTTTAAGATATACATGTTAGTGCCTAAAGAGATAACCTGAAAATGGCACCAAGAATTTATTCCACCCCCAGAGGAAGAAAACAATGTTTTGTGTTAAAACAGAAATAATTCTGACATAATCCCACCAACATCTCTAAATCTGAGGGGTAAAGAAAACATGGGAAGTCCACAGATCTATTATGGACTGAATTGTGCCCTTTCACAATTCATATGATGAAGCCCTAACCCACAATGGTATTGTATTCGGAGATGAACCCTTTAAAGAGGTAACTAAGGTTAAATGAGGTCCTCTCCCCATCAATACACTTGACTCTGTAGCAACCCAGTTTTTATGAATTCTATGAATTTTAGACATTCTATGAAATACATATCTCATTATCTATGTCTTAGAATCTCTTGAAGAGGCAATGTCACAACCTTTATAAGTTATGATATCCCAAACTCCTCTTAGCCACTTATTCATTTGATCAATGCTTATTGAGCACCTACTATCTGAAAGTTCTAGGCTTTGAGATATATTTGTGATGAGAAGTAAACAGACCCAAATTCCTGTCTATGGAGTTATATTCTAGCAAAATGTGCCTCAACATAAACTCATGTTCTTCTCTCTAATTCACAATAGAACTGAATCTAATGGGGGCACCTGGGTGACTCAGTCAGTTAAGCGTCCAACTCTTGATTTGGGCTCAGGTCATGATCTCGGGGTCATGGGATTGAGACCTGTGTTGGACTCTACACTGAGCATGGAACCTACTTAAGATTCTCTCCCTCTCTCTCTGTCCCTTCCCCACCCCATCCCTGCTCATATTCTCTCTTTCAAAAAAAGAGAAAAGAAACTAAACTAAATCTAATGGTAACAGGACTAACTTTTTAAAAATCTCCAATTAAAATCGTGTGCAATATATTTCATAACTATAAGATTCTTAGAAAATAGTGCAGAATAAATGAAATGTTTTATATTGCTATTTGAACGTATCTTCAAAATGAAGATTATGTAAAAGGATTAAAGTTTGTACTTATATATTAAGCATTTAATATGGTTTGTGTGAAGATTTATGGCAGTTTCTCTTTTCTTTTCTTTCAAATTTACAGCCCAGTAAAATGGCAATTCAAAAAATGTGTAGTTTTAAGATATGCCAATCATTCTAAAATAAGATTCTAGTTCAGAAAAAGGGGCTTTTTCCAATGAAGTCTGGGTCAACATTCTGCCAGAATTTCTAGTTGAAAAATTAAAATGTCAGTCAATCATCATATGTTTCCAAATAGCTGGATACTTGACACTACATAAACAAAGCTTATGGGTGAGGAACCGAACTTTTATATTTTTTTTAACCAGGGTATATATATGAAAGTAATGCCATCACAGAACTCTCTCAGCTCAGATTAGTTCCATCAAGTTAAAGAAAGAAAGAAAGAAAGAAAGAAAGAAAGAAAGAAAGAAAGAAAGAAAGAAAGAAAAGAAAGGAAAGAAAGAAAGAAAGAAAGAAAGAAAGAAAGAAAAAGAAAGAAAGAAAGAAAGAAAGAAAGAAAGAAAGAAAGAAAGAAAGAAAGAAAGAAAAAGAAAGAAAGAAAGAAAGAAAGAAAGAAAGAAAGAAAGAAAGAAAGAAAGAAAGAAAAGGAAAAAAAAAAACCAAACAAACCCCCAAACCTCCCTAGTGAGAAATTCCTGGCTACAGCCTGTTCTGATGAAACTCCATGGAGAGTCACAGCACAATTATTCTTTTAACCCTTCATCATTTTGCCTTCAACCTCCAAGTTAAAAAAAAAAAATAGAACTCATCATATCTATCATGTCATCTTAGACTAAAGTAATTTTACTCTCCCCAGAACACTATACCACAGTGAGCTGATTGCCTTTAAAGTAATCTTCATATGCAAATCAATTTAAATTGAATTCAGAAAAAAATTTCAAGGAATTCACCATCAAACCTAAAAATAAATTATGTATTATATATACCACATATAGTTATATGTGACATATATAATCTCTATGCAATATATTTTATATATCTAATCATACATATATATGAGAAATTTGGGAGGAGAGGAATATGGACAGGTAAGCATGAGGTATATTGCAAGCGGGTACTGTTCTTTATATACTTCGATTTGGGGGATTTTACTGAAAATAATTCAGCTTTCAGTAGCTTTGTATGATATCATGTATGATTTTACCTAAATTCTTCCATGAGGCTCAAAATGAAGATACAAAAGTTCTTCTGAATAGAACTTTGAGTTCTGCCACAAAGATGCTCTCTCTCTTAGAATACTTACATTATTTCATTTCATATTACATTTATTTATACAGAATTGTAATCCAATATAGTATTTGAGTCTCTAAGAGATATTTATACTCCCAAGCCCTTTAAATGAAGTCATCTGAGACAAGAGATGAATTGGCCACAAAGCAGCTAGAAGCCCTCAGTGTGAGGCAATTCTGTTAGGCTCCAAAACATAAGGAAGTAGAGGTCACCCCCTAGGTCACTAAAAATGTCATCATTTATTCTCTGAGGAAATTGAAAGTTGACCAAAGACATCTTACAATTTTGAGAATGCCTTTCTGTGATCTATATCCTTTCGGCCCCTACTCCTCACCGTTGCCACGCTGATTAATATGGGCTTGGAAAAGTTCAATGCATACCCATTAACACTTTGATGAAAAGGTTTTTCCTTTCTTCTCCGTCTTCTATTCTCTTGACATTATAGTTATAAATTACTGTGTCTTCGAAGAGCTCTTGAATTTAATCTTCTATGAAAAAGTTTTAATTAATTTTCTTTGCCTTGCAATTTCTTCTGTTTGTATGCCCTTGGGAGAGCTTAATAAATATTTCTGTATTATTTCTTGATTTAAATTGATATCAGAGTAATATTTAGGGGATTATATGTATCCTTTACTTTTTTTTTCACTTTGAGTCCCTAATATAAAGAGAAAGTGGACCTTTTAGTTGACTATTTAATTGATTAATTATTTTTGGAAATTTCCTTGTCATCACATCCTTGATCATTTTTATTAATTTATTTTCCTAGCGCATCTATTGTTATCTTGCTTACCAAATACAATTAGTTGGGAAAAATAATAAAGGATATTGCTTTTTCTTTTATTTTTATATGGAGCTTCCAAAATCAGTGACTCAACCAAGTCTGCACTTTTTACCCCTTGTTGTTGTCTTTCCAGGGTGCGCCTATAGTACAACGGCCATCCATTTTCAGCTTGCATGAATTACTGGCTTCTTCACCCATAGGCTATTTTGAAAATTTTCCTTCTTTGTCAGTGAATCCAAAGGGATCTCCCATACAGCTCTTTGTGTGATCCAAGGGAAAGGGTCCAATGCAAAAGTGGTATCATGGGGATCTAGGCCACTTTCTGCGAAGATTATTTGAGTCTAATGGTCCAGTTCAGTAATGGATATATTACCTACATCTTATGACTGGTTGGTTCTGGGCCTGCCAGACGTGGTGGATCTGACAAATATGAGCTCATGGCAGTTCTGTTTACACAGTAAGTTTGCGTCCCATTATCAGGCAATCTGTCTCCACCAGTGCCCATCAGCATACCAAGAGCAGTTTTCTAAAAAGGGTATAATTCTCTGCTTCAGATGGAATAGACTTGCTCCAGAACAATAGAGGTCTGCATTGTGATTCTCCTTTGGTCCTTGCCATAAAATCTCCATGGATTCTTTTCTCAACACACGTCTCTAATACCATGGAGTCCACTGCCCAAATGGCAACACCTCTTGCATCTCAACCTGAACTTGCTTCAAAGCCCTTACTTTCTCTGGGCCCTACTCAACGCTAGTGCTTTATACAGCACCAAATATTCCTAGGTGTGGAATATGCCGTCTCCAAAACCCAGAAAGACCTACACTGTGCTGGGCTTTTCTCTTAGTAGTGAGAGATACAAGATGGAATCATTTGTCTTCAGCTTGGAAGGGAAAACCATAGAGTTAACTGTCTCCTTAACTCTATGTCAGATCCCTGGCTTCCTCTCTGACTTTCTGCTTTTTACCACAATAAGCAAATGTGCCCAACTTTATTTTAGCCTCTATCCTTTCAGGAGCCTATCATTCCCATTGCTATACTGTAGCCTAGTTATGTAAACGCATTTCCTACCATCAGGTATGGACTTCAGAAGACATCTAACACAGGGCTTCTCAGTAATGCTGGGGTCTGTCCTACCAACACATTCTTTACTGTTCTGGTGAATGGACTGTCCATAAGGAGCATTCTTCTGGATATCCCAACCTTGTATAATATATCCACTCTAGCATAACCAATTCTCTGAGCCTTCTGATCCCTTCTTCCACTATCTGTCACAGTGGTTCAGGTATTTCTATTTCACATACTGTGTTCCACTGGTTTCCACTTACTAGTGATATCTCCAAGCGTCCTTGGCAGAGTGTAAAATCCTATAAACTAGAAAAAGGATCTACATGAGCAAACTCACTGTTATCCAACTTCATGTTTTACCCTTGTTCTAGAAGTCTCCGAATCCATTCTCATGAAAACACTTCCAATTTTGTCTGTATATGTTGGCTGGTTCTGCAGGTCACTCCATAAACAGTCTTTTCTCTCCTTTTAAGGCAAAGAATTTATCTGGCTCCATTATGTTGCTTTAATGGTGTAGTGGCCAAAAGGTAGTTGGGGAAGATTGAGAAAGATCTGTAATTACCCTCAAGTCTGGGGATAGCACGTGGTTCGTCACTGATGGCCATGGGAACTCACATTTTTTAAGTGCATCACCTCAGTGTGAATGTTCCTAAATTCACATTTTAGGTTTCCCTTTCTTCCCAACAAGTGTCTTTACTTTGGGGGAGCAGACCTACTGGGACTAAAAATTCAAACGTCTCTAGAGTTTCACTATAACTCTGTTTATGGTCTGGGACTCGCTCTGAGGTCTTCCTGCCTTCCCACCGCAGGAGGTGATAGTCTCCTTACATACTGCCAAGAATATTTCTGGTTTTCACGTGTAACATTTAATTATTTATTTGTCATCCTTAGCCCCTTATTAATTTCATCTACAGCATTAATTGCTCCCATCAACATCCATCCACTTACATTGCCTTATAATTACTATTTTTTTCCTGTTAATAATAAATGTCGAAAACATCAAACCTCAGTGAATTTCCCTTTCACTGGTATATACCTGGGAATGGAGAAGACTTGTGATCGCTATAAGACATGCTTTTATATTTGAGAATTTGGGGGATTGGTGCAGCTGTGCCGGTCTCAATTCTGCTGAACTGTTGACAATACGCCTCTCTGGAGAAAGAAACTTGGAACTAAGTTTTTTGTTCTTACCTCAAATGCCCGCAGTCTTCAATTATCCTCAGTAGCCTAATAGTAATAGGACTACGTGAATGCCTATTCCCTTATTTTTTTTTTTAAAGATTTTATTTATTTATTTGACAGAGAGAGAGACAGCCAGCGAGAGAGGGAACACAAGCAGGGGGGAGTGGGAGAGGAAGAAGCAGGCTCATAGCAGAGGAGCCCGATGTGGGGCTCGATCCCACAACGCCGGGATCACGCCCTGAGCCGAAGGCAGACGCTTAACCGCTGTGCCACCCAGGCGCCCCTGCCTATTCCCTTATATCACTGCTAGGTTTTACTTCAATGAAAACCTTCTGAAAATCTTTGAATATGAAGATTTTAATATCCAGATATTTATGCTGAGGCTAGTTATACAATTAGCTTAATGATTCTTACTGTCACTTAATTAAGTGGGATTTAAAATAGAAGGGGGGCAAAAGAAACAAGAGACTAAGTAAACCAGTGTATTGCTTGTATTATCCTAGAAAGTACTGTAAAACATTTTCCGATGATTAAAGTTAAACTGTGATGTGGGGGATATTTGCCATTAGCTGTTTCCTATCTTGCTTTGAAAATCATTCCTACTCCTGGGTGATTAGATATTCTTGGGTCTCATATTTTGGTGCATGGAATGATGCTATTAATTTATTCTTTGTATAAAAAGCTATGGTAACTTTTTGGATAATTTATTTTTATTAATTTTTTAAACCAAAAACTTAACAAATGAAAAACAAGCCAATAAAAATAACCAAAAACAAACAAAGAAAAACACATCTTTTTATTGGTCAGCTACTGCTGCATAATAAAGCACCCCCAAACTCAGTGACGTACGGCAGTACAGAGTTATTATCATGCTGACAGGCCTCAGGTCAACTGGGGTCTATCTGCCTCAGAATGCCTCAGAATGTCTGTGAACCTAGGAGAATGGCTTGGCCTCATGTGTCTTTATTCTAAGACTAGTAGATTTCCAGGGAAGAAGGTAGGAAATGGGAAACAAGATACACAGAATACAACCTGATTGATAATTTGGGATGTAATTGGACATACAATTACCTTACCTTTTAAGGCATTTGAGAAAGTCAAAATTGTAATAGTTATTTTTATGAATTTACTCATTTAAGAATATTTAAGAATATTTATTTGGTACTTATTTGTCACATGCCAGACATGGTGCTAAATCCCAGGGATTCAAAATTGAGTAAAATAGACATGTTCTTTTCCATAGGGAAGCTTACGTTATGATGAGTTTAAGAATGTGTGTTCTAGATAAAAACCTAGATTCTCACTGGGCTAACTTTTTTGCATGTGGTTAAATTTAAATTTGGGTAAATTTACATAAGTAAAACTGTAATTCTTACCATGAAAAAAAAGACCTAAAGATTTTTCACTCTTAAATTACAAGATTACATAATCCACAATTAATTTTACTGTATCACTAACTTGCTGTGTAATTTTGAGCCATTCACTTATTTTACCTTCACCAGGTTCCTTGTATGTAATATAAAATAAATGTGATGGGAAATCTTGATTCTCCTAGCTGAAAATATTCTCTCATTCCTCATGGGTACCATTCAAAAATTAACCTCTTAAATTTCCATCCTTACTATTTTCTCTAGTTCTTTCATCAGCAACAGGATACAAAAAAGGCAGAAAGTAATATGATTTCCTATTGCCTTTGTCAGTGATTTTTCAACTTCAGTACTTACACCAGCTTACTTGCTGTTTAGGTTTACCAATGTTGAAAGTCTATAGTGCTCTATTAATCTCTTCGGTAGGATTCTATCGGTCTTGCAGAGACGGACTGGAGATAGCTGCAAATTCCGTCATGCTCCCCACACTAGGAGGTGGCATTGATTTCCCTTTTCCTTAAATCTAGACTGGCCCGGTGACTGCTTACCCGATAGAAAGCAGTAGAGGCAATGCTCTGCAACTTCTGGCAACTCTAAAAAGACAGGCAAAATCTGCTCCATCCTTATTGGAAGGCTGCGTCTTGTGATACTACACCTCAGGCCCCAGCTGCCATGCTATGAGAAGCACAATCTACATGCGCAGGTCACAGTGACAGCCCCTGATAAGATCATGGCCAGCAGCCCTAGCTAAGCACTGAGTGGACTGCCAGCGTGAACCGCCAGTCATGTGAATGAGTCATCTTGGTTGCTCAGCTCAGCAAGTGCTCAGCTGCCTCCAGCCTCAGCTGGCACCTAATTCCAACTACGTGAGGAATGCTGAGTATTTCCTAATTGAACCTTTGAACCCCCAGAAATATGAAAGATGATAGTAACTTATTGATTTAGGCTATTAAATATTTGAGGTGTTTCATCATGCAGCAATACATAATTCAAACAGGCATCTTCAGAGCAACTTATTTTCATGGGTGCTTTCTCAAGGCCTCACGTGTAATTTACTATTCATAATTTTGTATTGTTTTCCATAAAAAAGTCCCCTCCAGGTGCATAAGCTTTCTGTGACCTCTCTTCTAGTCTACTTCCTAGTGTGCTTCCTCCATTCTTCCCTTACCGACCCCCCATCTCACCAATGCCACTATCCCTTGAGCAGACCTTTGTAACTTAGAAAATGCCAGTATTCTGTAGTTGTAAAAATGTGCATTCAAATGCAGGTATTTTACTTTAGCCCGTGACCTCTAAGTTACTTACTTTGAGTTCAAGTTAGCCATCTTTAGGGAAAATGTGTCCCTATATCTTCAACGAGCAGCTTATAAAAGAAATGTCATGTATTTCCTCTAGCACCTGGCCTTGCTTGTAGTTAACAGTATGTACTCAGTAAACATTTACTTCTCCTTTCAAGCTCCGTCTTCAATGTTATGTCTATTGATGACCGCCTTGCAGAGTGGCACTGACAACTACAATTGACCTCCACCTCGTCTCTGCCCCACAGTGGGTCCTGGTCACCGAAAACATAAAATCTTCACTTGATGACAGTGCCTAGAGCTCATTAAGCTTAACTCTTCCAAGTGCTAGAATCTGATTACTGTATGGAAAACGAAATCTCTGGTGGTTGTTTTTAGAAGATCCTGCTTCAAACAATAGTGTGTTTAATTAACACAATTTATATCCAGTCACCCAGAGACTTTTGCACATTCTCACACTGTAGCATATTTACCCAAAATAGACAACCTAATTACTTAAGAAAATTGGCTGTATTTGCAAAACTGGAGTGTTATAGGAAAAAAATGAACCGCAATTATGAAACCGAGAAGGATGGGAAAATGGTAAATTCTTATTATTTTTGTTTTTAAAATGTTAATTAAGATATAGAGTCCAAAAGTCTTATGGAGTGTAGTACAAGTGAATGAATAAATCTCTTCAACATGGATCAAAGGGGAAATATATCTTTTATGGATTACTTATCCAAAATTCATAAATCCTGGGAAATTATTGCTGAGTATTCAATACACACTGACAAAGAGGGGCAGCACTTGCTGTCTCTCATCTACATGGAGAAGTTAGATGCTCAATTACAGGAAGAAATTTTGCTGGGAAATCATTTAATCAAATTAAGAAGGGATATGGTAAATGTAATCATTACCAACAAAAATTTCTTAGAGTTCAATAAGAGGAAGGTATTAATTTTAACTTCACTCTCTGGTGGCCTTCTGTGATTTTACTTTTCTAAAGTACATTCCTTACAAAGAAAAACAAAGGAATGGAAGGGAAGGTAGGGATAGACTTTACAAATATTGAGGAAACCATAATTTTTTAAAGAGGTCATCTATTTAGGTTACTATTATTATTAGTAGTAGTAGTAGTATTTAGAGAGGAGGAGAGAGAACGACAGAGAGAAGGAGAAAGTGTGTGTGGGGGGGGCAGAATGAGAGAGAGAGAGAATCCCAAGCAGGCTCCATGCGCAGTGCAGAGCCCAATGTGGGGAATGATCTCAGGACCCTGAATTCATGACCTGAGCCGAAATCAAGAGTAGGACGCTTAACTTACTGAGCCACCCAGATGCCTGTATTTAAATTATTTTTATAGTTTTTAATTTTTATTAATTTTAACTAAATAGTGACCAACGGGCTGGTCAGAGAAACAAAGAGAAGTATCTTTTAATCTTCCAAAAATATTTATTGAATAGTTATGTTCAGTGCACTGTGCCTGGTATTAGGAAAGATAAAATGAATAAACAAGACCTACTCCCTCTCCTTATAGTCTTGTTTGGGGGCTGGGAAAAATACATTAATAAATCATATGATGCAATAAAGTATTACGCTAAAATAGACATAAGTTGGAAATTCCATGAGAACATAGGAGGAGCCATCAATTCTAATCTGGCAAGGAGGAGGTGATAAAAGAAATGATATTTGACTGAACTTGGCCATTATAACTCTGGTGATCATCCCCTTTCTCTCTCTTTCTCCCTTCCTTCCTTTCCTTCCTTCCTTCCTTCCTTCCTTCCTTCCTTCCTTCCTTCCTTCCTTCCTTCCTCCTCCCTCCCTCCCTCCCTCCCTCCCTCCCTCCCTCCCTCCTTTCTTTCTTTCTTTCTTTCTTTCTTTCTTTCTTTCTTTCTTTCTCTTTCTTTCTTTCTTTCTTTCTTTCTTTCTTTCTTTCTTTCTTTCTTTCTTTCTTTCTCTTTCCTTTCTTTTCTTCTTCTTCTTTTTTTTTTTTGATTTATTTATTCAGTTAAGGTAAGGGAGGGACAGAGGGAGAGAATCTCAAGCAGACTCCATGCAGAGTCTGTCACGGGGCTCAATCTTATGATCCTGAGATCATGACCTGAGCCAAAATCAAAAGTCAGATGCTTAACCAACTGAGCCATCAAGGCACCCCAGGCCCAGTCTTGACATTATAGTGAGTGATCAGTAAATACATATTGAATCATTAAATGCAATGATTAAAGAGGAGTTTTCCAAGAAGGGAACACTGTGAAAGGATGGTAACACAAAAGGTTGACTTGTAATTTCAAACTCAACAAGCTTCCCATATTTTATTCTAAGAACTGGCTTTGTAATCAGAGTGACATTAATGCAAATCTTGAATTCACCATCTTAGGTAAGTTATTTAAACTTTATTAGTAACAATTTTCACATATCTAAATTGTATAAAACGTGGGCACCTGGGTGACTTGGTTGGTTGAACATCCAACTCTTGATTTCGGCTCTGATCCTGATCTCAGGGTTGTGAGATCGAGCCTGGCATGGGCTCAGTGCTTAGAGGCAGTCTGCTTCTCTCCTTCTCCCTCTCCCTCGGCCCCTCCCCCTGTGCTCTCTCTCTCAAATAAACAACTCTTAAAAAAATAAATGATAAAAAACAAAAATATTGACCTTACCACATTGTTATGAAAATTAAATAAGGTAGAAAACACTGAACATAATGCTAAATATATGCTAGATGTTCAAGAAATATTTTTTCCATCCTTCATTCCACTCAGATTCCCAGTGCTTTCATCCAAATTATTGGATGAACCACAAGGCTGCTTATTCTAATTATTCATTGCCACTTGACTTGGTTTTGAATGGCAGGTTTTCCTTTCCTGTGTCTTAATATCTCATTACTCCACATACCAGCCAACTACTCATTTTTTCTATTTGATAGTTTGGTTCCCCAACCAAATTATAGGCTTCAGGAATCCTGGAGGTTATGTCTAAGGTAATTTTTATTTCTCCAGATTTTTAGCATAATACCATGTGCACAAACATTGCCATTTAACATTGGCTGATTAATTCTTGACTGGATAAATGATAACTCAAGGAGTAAAGTTTTATGTGATATGACAAAACTCCAATAATATGTACATTCATTAAGTTTAAAAGAAATTTATCTTTATATATATTTTTCTCTATATTTTATAAATTTTAAACTTATATATAATTTTAGACTTACAGAGAAATTGCAAGAATGTTACAAAAAACTTTGAATCTTTTTGAACATGGTGAGAGGTACCATCCCCACTTCACCCTAAGCACAAGCACCTTCTCTAACAAAACCACATAATGACGATCACTATCAGAAAATTTAATATTGATATAATGTTGTTATATAATGCTTAAGACATATTCAAATTTTTAAAAATATCTCAATAACATTCTGTGCCGATGCCTGTCCCCTTGGCCATTGTCCAATCTATAACCTGGCTGTATAGATTCTCCAACTTCTTTTCTATTTTTTTAGTGTTGGGTTTATAGGCACATCTCCTGGTCCTCCTCTAGCACCATGTCGCTAATCCATAGACATAACTTTCCAGTTTTAATCAAGAATTGTTAGATACGTCTTTCAAGATAGTGACCCTTTTAATGAAAACCATATTGAATTAGAAGTTGAAGAAAGCATGAGTTGGCTCTCTGAATGATGCCTTATCTTTATCTATAAGTATTCTTAATATTTTGGTATCTACAGCTAAAATAATTTTCTCGCTTCTTTGATGGTATGTTTTCTCACATTCTTTCAAGTGAACTTTGAAAGAGAATATTGAAGTAAACACAGTTCCCCTGGTCATCACTATTTGACATCAGGCAGATAATGACTAGGTACTACTATTTATTGATATTATAAATTGCTATGATTTGCATTTGTTTATGTAATTTATTTTTTATTGATTATTTAATATATATTAATTATATTCAAAATATTTGCTGTTAATATTAGATATATTTTGACATTTATAACAATTATTTTATTCATTTATAGGTCTTCATTATATCATTGAAAATACAATGACTCAAAAAATTTAAGCTATTATGTTAATTTTGCCTATTAGCTCAGAGAGGAATAGGGTCTAGATCCAGATTTTATTGGTTTTTATTGCAGCCAATATTCCACTGATCAATACCCTACTCTGCTCAGTTACCTAGGCAGGCAGACGTTTCAGGTGAGGGGAGTTACGAGATTGTTGAAAAACATGATACTCGTCACAGCTCTAGTTACAAATATACCCTCTTTGATTATTATTATCACTGATGTTAAAGAAAGAATTACATAATCTCACATTTACTCCTTATATAAATGTAATACCTTATTAATAATACAGGGACAAAAATACTAAAGTTTACAAACCTATATTTTCTTTTATAATCAGCTTCTGTAGCATCAGAGAAGCATATCTGAGCAAAGTTCTTTTATCTTTCAGCGTTTTTAGAGATATCTCAGGGTATAGGAAGATTATCAGGATTACCAGTAGTGCCATGATAATTTTTAAATGATAGTTTTCTATTTAATTCAGGAGATGGTTGAGATATAAAATTCAATTATATTAGTTAGATGCAAATGGTTATCATAAAAATGCTATTCTATCTCTTTGGAGATAATTAACACTTTATCTTAGATTGCCTTTTGCTGCAGTGATGTTGTCTAATTTATTGTAAATGTTTAAACTTTACAGCATGTCTAATTCCCATTAATTCCCAATCTTCTAAAATATTTAAAATAATCAAAAGTATAGGCTTCAGAGTAAGCTAATTATTTTTACTAGAAAAGGAATTTAATTTTTAATTAAATTCATTTTAATAATTGGAATTAATAATGGGTTCCAGATTATGGGGGTAACATTTATAAGCTAAATTCTCATGAACAGTCTGGGTTTGTCACTATAAAAATAGCATTCAAAAAGTCAATGGTCTCATAAAGTGTGAGTAAAAATTAAAATTAAAATGCAAAATCTAACAGAGAAAACAGGATCATAAAATAAAAATGGAGATTACTATGGAAATCTACTGTATAAAAATTATATGAAATATTTGTAGAGGAAAATAAAAAGTGCAAATGGATAAAATTAGAAAGAATATGTCTGAATAGAAATCAGTTGGTGAAATAACATGTATGTAAAAAGAATCCAACTAATGGAACAGAACCTGGGCCCTGAAGCCAACCTACACAAAAGAAGGAACTTGATACATGACAAAGGTGGTGTTGCAATTACTCGAGAAATGATAGCCTTTGTGACAAATGATCCTGGAATAATTGGATATTCACATAGGAAAATAAAGTTATACTTAGTTTTCTCTTCACACTATCTCAACAGTATCATGCAAATCAATTTTGTGTGCATGAAAACCACAAATATGAAAAGCAATACTTTAAAACTTTTTAGACATAATCATTATCTTTTGGTAGAGGACTTTTAAACCAGATGCAAAAGAATACATGCTATTAAAGAACTGACTGATATATTTAATTTTATTAAAACTGAAAGCAAAAAAAATGCGTAACTAAACTGACAAACAACAACAAAAAAACTTCTGTTCATCTAAAACCACAATGAAGACATGAAAAGACAAATCTTAGCCTGGAGGAAGGATCTACAGTATATATAATAACAATGATTGGTATTATAAATATATTTTTAAAAGGATTTCTATAGAAAGTTCTAAAAATCTACATTTATTTATTTATTATTATGTTCAGTTAGCCAGTGTATAGTACATCATAAATTTTTGATGCAGTGTTCGATTCACTGGTTGCATATAACACCCAGTGCTCATCACAACACGTGCCCTCCTTAATACCCATCACCCAGTTACCCCATCCCCCCACCCCATCCCTTCTGAGACCCTAAGTTCATTATCCAGAGTCCAGAGTCTCTCATGGTTTGTCTCCCTCCCTCTTTTCTTCCCATTCAGTTTTCCTTCCCTTCCCCTATGGTCCTCCACACTATTCCTAATGTTCCATATATGAGTGAAAGTGTCTTTCTCTGCTTGACTTATTTCACTTAGCATAATCCCCTCCAGTTCCATCCATGTCGATGCAAATGGTGGGTATTCATCATTTCTGATGGTTGAGTAATATTCCATCGTATATATGGACCACATCTTCTTTATGCATTCATCTGTTGAAGGGCATCTCGCCTCTTCCACAGTTTGGCTATTGTAGACAGTGCTGCTATGAATATTGGGATGCATGTGCCCCTTCTTTTTACTACATCTGTATCTTTGGGGTAAATACCTAGTAGCGTAATTGCATTAGAAAATTCCAGAAATATGAATAGACAATTGAGATGAAGAGAAACATGTATGGCTCATAAACACGAAACGATGTAGGAGTCCACTAATAAATAGAGAAAGTTAAAATCCTAAGTAGGTCCTGTTTTAGATCATCCATATTGACAAAAGAATCTGTTAATAATAGGTCCAGCAGAAGGTGTAGTGTGTAGTGCATAGATTCTCATAGACACTGTGATGAGAAGACTCACTTAGTAGAACAAATTTGGACAATTTTATAGATTGCATAGAGACACACACATCATGAAAGTATATGTTAGTGCATGGTGCTAGTAACCATCAAATTTGGAACAAATTTGGGACAAAGTTTCATCGGGAGGAAGGGGAAAACATGAGATAGGAGAGACACGCCCAGGACTGGTTTCCACCCCATTACTAATGCTACGGTCTAACCTATGTGGTGGGTCCAAGTGTTTGGTTTATCTTTTTTGATATGGTTATTTATTACCTTTTTGCATACTGCAAATATTGTATGCCAGTGTTTTTCAGAGGAAAAATAAGTGTGGAAAATAGATGTGGCTTTTTGGGGAAAACATTTTCCATGTTAAGAAAATGTGAACATTTTCAGACAGGTCATCAGGAACTGGAGGGGGAACAATAATTTCCCTATCTAGTACATACAGAATACATAAAATTATAATGGTATGATGCTAAATTAAAAACTTGATAACAGATGTTTATGATTCTACCTCTTTTTTATATCATAATTTTTCTGCCTCTCAGCCTATTGACATTCCAAAAGTGTAAAAAGGAAAATAGTGCACACACACACACACACAATCACAATCATTTGATCAACGAACAAATATTCCTGAAAGAAATAAATAAAAGAAAGCTAAATTAGAATACTAATGACCTTAGGTTTAAACATATTTTCTTTCTTTTTTTTTTTTTGAGTCCTACTGATAATTTGTTGTTTTTTTTTTTTAATGATTTTTTATTATATTATGTTAGTCACCATACAGTACATCCCCGGTTTCCGATGTAAGGCTCGATGATTCATTAGTTGTGTATAACACCCAGTGCACCATGCAATATGTGCCCTCCTTACTACCCATCACCGGTCTATCCCATTCCCCCACCCCCCTCCCCTCTGTAGCCCTCAGTTTGTTTCTCATAGTCCATAGTCTCTCATGCTTCATTCCCCCTTCTGATTACCCCCCCCTTCTTTATCCCTTTCTTCCCCTACCGATCATCCTAGTTCTTATGTTCCATAGATGAGAGAAATCATATGATAGCTGTCTTTCTCTGCTTGACTTATTTCACTTAGCATTATCTCCTCCAGTGCCGTCCATGTTGTAGCAAATGTTGAGAACTCGTTCTTTCTGATAGCTGAGTAATATTCCATTGTATATATGGACCACAACTTCTTAATCCAGTCATCTGTTGAAGGGCATCTCGGCTCCTTCCACGATTTAGCTATTGTGGACATTGCTGCTATGAACATTGGGGTGCATATGGCCCTTCTCTTCACTACGTCTGTATCTTTGGGGTAAACAAATGGACCTCAAAAGAAAGCTGGGGTAGCAATTCTCATATCAGATAAATTGGATTTTAAACTACAGACTATAGTTAGAGATGCAGAAGGGCACTATATTATTCTTAAGGGAAGTATTCAACAAGTGGATATGACAATTATAAATATATATGCCCCCAACAGGGGAGCAGCAAGATACACAAGCCAACTCTTAACCAGAATAAAGAGACATATAAATAAAAATACATTAATAGTAGGGGACCTCAACACTCCACTCTCAGAAATAGACAGAACACCCTGGCAAAAACTAAGCAAAGAATCAAAGGCTTTGAATGCCATACTCGACGAGTTGGACCTCATAGATATATATAGAACACTACACCCCAGAACCAAAGAATACTCATTCTATTCTAATGCCCATGGAACATTCTCAAGAATAGACCATGTTCTGGGACACAAAACAGGTCTCAACCGATACCAAAAGATTGAAATTATCCCCTGCATATTCTCAGACCACAACGCTCTGAAATTGGAACTCAACCACAAGGAAAAATTTGGAAGAAACTCAAACACTTGGAGACTAAGAACCATCCTGCTCAGGAATGACTCGATAAACCAGGAAATCAAAAATCAAATTAAACAATTTATGGAGACCAATGAGAATGAAAATACAACAGTCCAAAACCTATGGGATACTGCAAAGGCAGTCCTAAGGGGGAAATACATAGCCATCCAAGCCTCACTCAAAAGAATAGAAAAATCTAAAATGCAGTTTTTATATTCTCACCTCAAGAAGCTGGAACAGCAACAGAGGGACAGGCCTAATCCACGCACGAGGAAGCAGTTGACCAAAATTAGAGCTGAAATCAATCAAGCAGAAACCAGAAGTACAGTAGAGCAGATCAACAGGACTAGAAGCTGGTTCTTTGAGAGAATCAATAAAATTGACAGACCACTGGCAAGACTTATCCAAAAGAAAAGAGAAAGGACCCAGATTATTAAAATTATGAATGAAAAAGGAGAGGTCACGACGAACACCATTGAAATTGGAAGGATTATTAGAAATTTTTATCAACAGCTATATGCCAATAAACTAAGCAATCTGGAAGAGATGGAATCCTTCCTGGAAACCTATAAACTACCAAGATTGAAACAGGAAGAAATTGATTTCTTAAACAGGCCAATTAATTATGAAGAAATTGAGTCAGTGATAAACAACCTTCCAAATAACAAAACTCCAGGCCCGGACGGTTTTCCTGGGGGATTCTACCAAACATTCAAAGAAGAAATAATACCTATTCTCCTAAAGCTATTTCAAAAAATAGAAACAGAAGGAAAGCTACCAAACTCATTCTATGAGGCCAATATTACCTTGATCCCCAAACCAGGCAAAGACCCCCTCAAAAAGGAGAATTACAGACCGATCTCCCTAATGAATATGGACGCCAAAATCCTCAACAAGATACTCTAATAGAATCCAACAGTACATTAAAAGGATTATCCATCACGATCAAGTGATTCATACCTCTGGGATGCAAGCGTGGTTCAATATTCACAAATCAATCAGCGTGATACATCATATCAACAAGAAAAGACTCAAGAACCATATGATCCTCTCAATCGATGCCGAAAAAGCATTTGACAAAATACAGCATCCTTTCCTGATTAAAACCCTTCAGAGTGTAGGAATAGAAGGTACATTTCTCAATCTCATAAAAGCCATCTATGAAAAGCCTACTGCAAATATTATTCTCAATGGGGAAAAGCTGGAAGCCTTTCTCTTAAGATCAGGAACTCGACAAGGATGCCCACTCTCGCCACTATTATTCAACATAGTACTAGAAGTCCTTGCAACAGCCATCAGATGACAAAAAGGGATCACAGGTATTCAAATCGGCAAAGAAGAAGTCAAAATGTCTCTCTTCGCAGATGACATGATACTCTATATGGAAAACCCAAAAGAAGTCACCCCCAACAAATTTTCTTTTAATTACTCTGAATAGGTTTTCTTTAACATCAATTTACTTCTTTTTTTAAAAATATTTTTATTTATTTATTCGACAGAGAGAGAGACAGCCAGGGAGAGAGGGAACACAAGCAGGGGGAGTGGGAGAGGAAGAAGCAGGCTCCTAGCAGAGGAGCCTGATGTGGGGCTCGATCCCATAACGCCAGGATCACGCCCTGAGCCGAAGGCAGACGCTTAACCACTGTGCCACCCAGGCGCCCCAACATCAATTTACTTCTTAAGATCAAATACAAATTGGTCTCCAAGTTATTGGTATTAATATTTATCTTTTTTTTTAAAGATTTTATTTATTTATTCGACAGAGATAGAGATAGCCAGCGAGAGAGGGAACACAAGCAGGGGCAGTGGGAGAGGAAGAAGCAGGCTCATAGCAGAGGAGCCTGATGTGGGGCTCGATCCCATAATGCCGGGATCACGCCCTGAGCGGAAGGCAGACGCTTAACCGCTGTGCCGCCCAGGCGCCCCAAATATTTATCTTTTTTTAAGATTTATTTATTTGAGAGAGAGAGTGTACACATGCCAGTGGGGGGGGGCAGAGGGAGAGAATCTTCAAGCAGACTCCCTGCTGAGCGCAGACCCCCTCCCAAGGTGAGGCTCTGTCTCACAACTGGTGAGATCACGGCTTGAGTCAAAACCAAGCTTAATCGACTGAGCCACCCAGATGCTCCATGTCATTTCTCATTCTAACAAAATCTTTGTTTTTCTGCTTAAGATAGCTAAAGTCAGTTTCACTTTCCCAGATAGTAACAGTAATAGAGACACTAAACCTACGGATCTTACATTCAAATCTGTTTTTAACTCTTCCATGATAGCAAGTCATCTGATCAAAGCATTGAACTTGGCTCTGTCACTCATTACGGGGATATGATTTAACATCCTGGGTGCCAGATAACTTCTTTGGAAAACGAAGAAGCTGAAGAGGGAGGTCAGGTTGAAATCACTGTCCTATCGCCTAACTGCTGTGTGATGCCAAGCAAATCGCTCATCTTCTCTGTACCCATTTCTCTACCTATAAATCAGAATCGCTAATTTCATAGTCCCAGAATTATATATGAGAATTACACGATTTAATGTTTGGGTCAATATGTACATTGGTTGACACATGACAAATGACCAGTTCTTCAAGTTGTACTGTATCTCTGTATCTTCACATTACACCAGCCTTGTCTTGGAAGGTATTTCCACTTACAAAGGAAGAACTACCCAGTAGTCATGAATTCATAACTTTTGTATGCTAAAACTTCCTGGAATTGAGTGTCTAAAGTTTTATCTCCTCTAACGATGGACAAGCTTTTATAATACATTACAGAAACAACACAACAAGAGGAGCTAATTAAAGATGCTATCATCTTTTTATCTTCTTAAAAAATTTGTTTCTTTACTATTTCTTTCACAACTGGTTCATGACAAAGTAAAGAAGGACTTTAGCAATACATCAAGAAAATAGTACCCAATCCAACTTTAATTCATTTGAGTGTTTTCAGATTTCTATCACAAGCAATAAAGAAACCTCAACAGTTCTAGTTAGATATGACTATTTGCTATGTTTCAGGGAGTGGAATTAAGGTTTCCACACAGCTGTTTCACTATGTCAAGTTAAACTGATTCAAAGTCACCTGGTTCAGGTTGGTTTTGCTCAACCAAGCACAGTGAGCTGAGAGAAAGAGGTAGTTATGCTAGATGTCATTCTTCATAAGGATATGGGCCCCTGTTCAGTTCATGCTGCACTAGGAGTTAATCTCCTGTTCACACAGTTGCTTCTGCCCTAATAAAGAATAAATACTTTCTTACTTGTGCTTCCCCTTATCACTCATGGTGTCCTTGGCAGATATGTACTCTTGGTAGAAATGCCCTGCCTTCCTTTTCAGCCTTATGAAAACTATTCATTTGTCAAGATTCTTCTCCAGCTTAAACCTCCCTAGACTTATTCTAAAACAAGTGGGACCATTTCTTCCTTTTTTTTCCTCTTGCTGTATTTATCACATATCTCTATTTTAGATTTTGGTAGTTACCTCACTTCACACAGTACTGACTACTTTTGAACATCTGCTTTTCAGATTATAATTTGAAGTAATGCTGGAAAAAATACATTTTTAAAATAACAGAAACTTTAAAAACTTGCAAATATTGGCAGAATAGGTAAAGACATAAGACTTGTAATAAAGTGGAAACTATGAGTGTACATATTTGATAGACCTAAAATGCATATTCAGACTTCAATCTTCACAGTAGTGGGAGCCAGGTGGAAAAGGCAATCAGAATAGGCTCTGTATAAACAAGATGAAACCAAAGCAAGTTTTTGAGAAGCATAACACTTCCCGATAGAAATAATTCCTCATGTGGCCCTCTGAATGAAGATGTTAGTCAACATAACGGGTCATTCTCAAAAGCATCATTTTAGGACCCACAGCTATGTGATCTGTTGTACTATTTCTCAGTCATAATCCTCAACTCAGTTAATGACATCTCACCAAAATACAATACAGTGGAAGAAGTTCTCCTGGATACCTATCCAACATTATTTACATATTGCATTCATGATAGTTTGGGTTAAGCAAGAGATCAATGTTAGACTATGGAGTGAAAAACATGAATTGATCGTCTTTAGAAAATCTTCATGAATTTTGTTTCTCTTAGCTGAGCTTTTATGTAGTAGCAATTGATAGACTATTCAAAAAAAAGTGTTTAGCAATTGATCAAATTGCGGGTATGTTTGACATTCTCTCATGAAATTAGGGAGTCAAAATAGGGCAGAGCTGTAAAACTAAGGAGTGAAATAGAAGGTAGGGAGTCAACAGGGAAGAAATCTCTCCTTCATTATTTGGTTTATTACTAGGTACACGTATACAGTTGATTTTAAAATTAAAATATTAAAATATTTATCAAGATACTGTTTTCAGAACATGAAATTTAGATTTTCTCTAGTGCACAGAAAAATGAGTTTCTGAGTAATAAGCCTTAAAACATGGCTATTTGTATCTGATCGTAATTAATTTTAAGACCAACTGCCCATTAAGAAAACTTCCAGTTCATAATAATTAAGTAGTATTTAGGCGGAGGCGTTTCTTTCCAATCTCTATATTGAGAGGTCACACACTGAGGTCCTACAAACATGGTGTTAAATAATTAACAAACAGGTTAAAGTTGAATAGGAGGAGCTTAAACATGTAAAGAGCTTTGAAGCTGTCACTCCCATCCTTACAAGAAAAACACTGAATGGGTGGATAATCAATGACTTTTCTTTGACTAGTCAAAAAACTGAGCTCTCATGGCAAATTGCCACTGGGAAATCTAGAAGCAGCCTAACCCAGAGTCACAGTCAGGATGTGCTTACTTGGAACCATGAACTGGAGGAACACTCTATCTTAATTTGGGTAAACTGCTTCAGGCCATGTGGACTAGCATGAGGCTAAAACCTCCTGGGGGCTGCAGTCATGGTCAGCCTCCACAATTTCATGGATTTTACCCCTGGGAACTCCACTAGGTTCTCATGATAAAGAGTTGAAAAGATTCCCTCATGGCTCTGGCATAGAGAGAGGAAAGATAATTACTGTGAAGTACATCCAAAGTGTTCTCCAGAACAAAAGGCTATTCTCCATTATAGCATTCAATTCATATACTGGAAAAGAAGAGCTATCTAATATCAATAATCTATGCTTCTACCTTAGGAAACTAGAATAACTCCCCCCCCCCAATTTAAGCCTAAAGCTAGAAGAATAAAAGAAATAATTAAAATTAGAGGAGAAACCAATGAGATTGAAAAGTGGGAAAATAGAGAAAAATCAATAAAATCAAAAGCTGATTCTTTGAAAAGATCAATAAAATTAATAAACCTCTAGCCAGGGTAACCAAGAAAAAAAGGGGAAGACACAAATTACCAATTTCAGAAATGAAAGACAGGAAAGCACTACTAACTATTATAATGATAATAAGACAATAAGATGAAGAATTTTAGGCCCCCAAATCTGAATTTGATAGCTGAGATTATTCCTTGAAAGTCACAAACTACCAAAACCCAAACAATGTCAAATATCAAATGACACAGAAGTCTCCGCTTCCTAATTTTGAAGGAAGATTATATAAGTGATTTTATGTGTGTGTATGTATATATATATATACGTATATATACACACATACATATATATGCAAATAAATAAACATATGAACATATACATAAAATATATATATTTTCCCAGTGCCTATCACAGTGTTTAATTAATGATTGGGACTAAGTAAAATTTGTTGAAAAAAAAATAATAACCCAGTTTTAGCTGCTCCACTTAATGCCCAGGGAGTTTAGTCTAACATTTCAGAAGACTTATCAGACTGATCATCTAAAGAAAGGGCCATATTCTCACTTATTCTTCAGTCTCAAAAGTAGGAACAGATTCTCCCACATTTTTATATATGCCAACTCATTCATGACAACTAATTCTTTCCTGGAAGGAAAGAATGAATAAAGTTGGGGTAATTATTAGGATAAGATAATGCAATACTTTTTTCACATGTTTTAAGGGAGTGATAATCTTGAGCCAAGAAATACAGTAAGATGAGATAATTAGTAGTTGGGGGGAGACTAGTAGAGTGAGGTAGGAATTATGAATAATATAATCTACTCATTATACCATTTCCCCCCAATAAATCCACTAGCAAATAGA
>NW_024423343.1:95924871-96030499 GCF_017311325.1 Ursus maritimus | reverse complement strand
GAAAGAGAAATCAACACAAACAAACTTAGATGAACTATGCACCTTTCAATAGGTTATAGTCCACTTACTTCAGAGAATTTCCCAGCACGTAGTGTGTGAAATGAAGATACTTTTTCTGCATCTACTTCAGGTTATGATGTATAAGCGCAACCACTGTTTGTAATGGGCAAATTGAACCTGCTAATTTATCATGGAATGGTTTTAATAAGCAGGTACATCCCTAATCAAAAATATAATTTACTTGGGGCAACTGGGAGGCACAGTGGGTTAAGCGCCCAGCTCTTGGTTTCAGCTCAGGTCATGATCTCAGGGTTGTGAGATTGAGCCCCACATTGGGCTCCACGCCAGTGCAGGGTTTGTTTAAGACTCTCCCTCTCCCTCTGCCCCTCCTAACCCCTCTCTCTCGCTTTCTAAAATAAATGAATAAATCTTAAATATATATATACACACAAATTATACATATATATATATATATATATAATTTACTCTCTTCCTAATTTTTTACCCCATTAGTTCTTATTATTCCAATAAGATGTGTTCCACTCACCAACAGACAAAGGTGAGTGAAGACTCTTTAAAGTCTATAAATAAAAATATTCTGATCAATTTTGTTGATTTTATAATTGCCCTGAGGTTTTAGAATAAACACTTCGCCTTCTTTTTATTTTCCTTTGCTATCCTTCTCAATGAAGATAAAGTGAATTTGTGGAAAACTTATATGGAATTGCTGCCTTTGTCCACTTTAGTCTTAGAATATCAGTTAGAAGCTTTGTGTGAAAACAATATTTAAAGAGACGTATATTGATACAGTAGTAGAAATATAAAATTGAAATCCTTTAGGCTATACATCTTAATTAGATGTTCAATAGATGCTACACATCTATTGAGATAGATAACATAACATATGGTGGAGCAGAGATAGGAAAAATAGTTTGTGCTCACCATGAAATCTGAATGGCTATATATAGTTATTATTCCCAAAGATCTTTGCAAGCAAGAAACTCGCTGCAAATGTAACATATATTAGTAACTAAATCAAGATATAGGGAACATAATGTCTTCTCGAAGATTATGTATATAAATACAGTTTACAGTTAGAGAGTTCTTAGAGAGACCATCTGTGCAGATTTATATAGTGTTTCTTTATAATATATGTGCCTGTACTTCAGCCTAGAGTTCCTTTATAATTAATGTTTTTTCATTTAAAAATTCATTAAAAAGAAACTCGAGGAACTCCTGTCTTCACTACTTTTCTCTATTTCAAAGCAGCTTTTTCCAAGTCATAATTTATGAGGTAATATAATAATGCTTATTAGCCCAACAGAATTCTTAAAATTGTAGCAAAAAATAATTTGAGTCCTTTGGGTCCTCAGAAAGGAGGAATTGCAGAATTGTAGATTTTGGAATAAACATCTAATGTCGCTACCAGCACCATGGCTAGCTATATGCTCTGAGTCTCTGACAGTATACACCAATCATATCATCATAATGATAATCTTTTTGTGAGAATGATCATTTGACTTAATTTAGATAAACATTGGAAGGGCTGTCCTCCAATAAAGGTGATTAGCCGAGACCCCCATATTAAGGGAGGTTAGCCTGAGAGTAGATGTTACTGGCAGTACTGATCCTTAAGCAACATTGAGGTAAGAAAGCTCCTACAGCAAAACTCAGCCTATATAAAAGAGCTGATGTGGTCCCAGATCAGTGCCACCTCCCACCCTGCTACTTTTTAAGAGAAGTAAAAGCAAATTCAGTCTGTAGGAATGTTATCCAAATTTCCCATTTAGGTCGTAGGACACTCACAATTACAAAGAAATAATGCTAATATCAAAAAAAAAAATGAAGGTACAATTAAAGATCAGAAGTACACACAGAGAAAAAGCCACCATAATTAAGAGTTACTATTAGTAATAACAACAACAACAACAAAAAACTTAGATCACAAAGACTAAAGGTATTATAGTTGTCAGATAAGGAATGCAAAGCAACATTTATGAAGTGTTTAAGAACATAAGGGGTAAAACCACAAGGACAGACGATTCAAAAAGAGATTTTTATATATGAATCAGAAAGATAAAAGCAAATGGAACTTTGTTAAAACAAAAAACTTATAAATGCAAAAAACTTATAAATGCAAAAACTTATTCAAAAAGTTAAGCACTAGATTAAACAAAACAAAAAACTTATAAATGCAAAAACTTATTCAAAAAGTTAAGCACTAGATTAAACAAAACAAAAAACTTATAAATGCAAAAACTTATTCAAAAAGTTAAGCACTAGATTAAACACTGATAAAGAGAAAAATAATACACAGGACGATAATAAGAACAAATCGCATAGAATGAAGTAGCAAGGCAAAGGAGATGGAGAACAGAATGCAGGCAGGAAGAAATGAAAAGGATAGAATTAGGAATTCTACAATTGGAGTCCCAGGAGGAGTGAATGGAAACAATGTGGAATAGTCAGTATATAAACACATAGCATTTTTGGATTTTCACGAAGTAGCGAAAAGCACAATTTCACATACTCTGTTTTTGCCCCCTACAAAATGTCAGTTCTTCCAAGTCATTACGACATCTGAAACTCCATGACACATTTCAAAATGCATCCTAAGAGGAGAGGATTATATGCCCCTTGCTGAAAAATTACTGTTCTAGACTTAAGATGAGGACATGAGTATTTGACATACTGTGGAAATACACAATTCAGAAGTGGTTATGTGAGCACTCGAAATAATGGAAGCTGAATATTAGATTGTGGAACTTAATTTTAAATCTTAAAAGTAGTGGTATTCAAGAGATAATAGTTGCTAGAACGAATATACACCACTTTTCCATAGACGTGATATCAACTTCAGAAGCCTAAATATCCAAGTCAGTGCTGTCAGTCTATGGCTCTCTTTGTTGCCAGATTTACTCAGAAAATTGGCTCATCATGCCATCGAAATATGCTGTGTGTACTGTGAATGAGCCTTTCACGCAACAGGCTTGGTGTGATGCCAGAGTAGAGAGCGGGGCTTCCCCAGGCTTTCAAAACAGGCCCGATAGTTGTTTTTGTGCCTGCTCAACAATAAAGATTTGGAAGTTTGGGAAAACCTAGTGTAAAACTTCCTTTCATTATGATACATACTTGGTGGTAAGATTGTGGGTAAGGAATCATGTGGGTTCCTCCTACCTTTAATCTTCAGGGTCTACAGATGTTTACCAGATGAATCCAATAATTGTTGAACAAAAAAATTGGCCCAGGTCAGTTTACACACACACACACACACACACACACACACACACACACAACCACACACATAATTATATATAATTGTGTATATATAAGAGGCAAAGTATTAATCCTATAATTTTAGGGTTTTTTTTTTTTTTTTGTAGGATGAAGAGTCATTGGAATTACCATGGAGAAAGATTGTTAGCTAATAGTCATTTTCAAAATAAAAAGTAATAAAATACCAATGAATTTTTTCTTCTTACCCCACATTTGCAAATATAGGTTCTTACTTTCCAATTAGAAAAATAAATATTTAAACATATCTATATGAATTCTTGCAATGAAATGACTGAGTTTGACATGATAGAGAAAGTTCAATAAATAGTGACTAAACATTTTGGAAACATTTTAGTTTTGTCAGTACACAGATTTTTAAAAAGTACATTAAAACACAATGCAAACATCAGTCTTATGTCTTCCTTTAACTCCTTTCTTTAAAACTCCAAAAACATTAGCCAAATTGATAGCTTTTATTTTTCATTGAAATGTTATCTACATATATTTTAGCTCATTTCCCAGATTACGTTCACTCGCCCTGGACAGAAATTACTCATGTCAAAGACAATTACTTCAGCACTGCCCAGACTCACAAAATTAACTCATCAAACAAACAAATGAACAAACAAACAAAAATAACAAAAAATTCCTAATGTTATAAATATCAGTACTTTTGGAATAACTGGGTACTTTAAAAGGGCGTACTCAATTGGATATATAGATAGATAATAAATAAGTATAGTTGTATGTTTCACATCCTGAAATAGCATATTCTTTTGATTTAAGGTAATACAACTTCTGCTTTGGATGACTTTCCTCCTTATTAACTACTCAAATATATAGATCTATCCTCCTTTCTTGAAACACTTGAGGTAGAATATGGTTCAGATTTCAAAATGTCCCAGAATTAGAAAGATACACATTACATGAGTAACACTGACAGGATAGGCAGGGGTAAATTGACATTTCCTCAACAGAACATGTGAATAACCACACTACAGGTGAGACACATAAGGATTCGAGGTTGCCTTCCTCAGTTAAGGTCAGGCTTATCTGCCAAGCAGGTTATGAAACAAACAAACAAAAAACAAAACAAAATGAAGAAAGCCTTTATTTCTCAGACATTGAAAATCAGAATTACAGATAAGAGAATGTGCATATATGTACCTTTTTATAAGCTTTCCTTCATTTCCCAATACCCACATAAAAGTTCAAGAGAAGACTAGTTATCATCCTTAAAGAATTTCTATATTCACTATCCTTGCTATCCGTTGTTATACACCTTCAACTTTGATTACAGCCAATGCTACAGGATTACTATTGTAATTTCACATTGTCCCTTTGATATAAGGACTAAATCCTATACTGTGTGACATCTTCCACCATGTTTTCTATTCCCAGATCCATAAGATTCTTTCTAAAAATAATTTGTTACTTCAAAGGGAGTAAAAATGAATTTCTATTTTATAATTAATTGTGAACCTCATGCCCAATAATGTTTTGGTTGATTTTGAGTACAAAGATAAAGTCACTGCATAACAATAATTGAAAATGGATTTTCTTAACTCCTTTTAAAAAAAAATTTATAGGAACTTTTTAAATGAGCTATTTTCTAAGGGGGAAATCACACACAGTTCTATAGTGGCTACTCTGGGTTATTGTTTTTCTTGTAACCTATTTTTAACTTTTCACACTTCTTTTTTTTTTAAAACTTCACTTGGGACTGATTAGGTCAACCATTAAATTTAAATTGGGATTGTGCTTGGCGGTTTGATAGACAGATAATAATTTTGCAAAATCAAATATCTTTGACTGTCAGAGCTCTAAGTTCTCCTTGCATATAAATGTTTAATAATTGCAACATAAATGGGCAAATTCTGTTTGGGGAAGGTTCTTTTATCATCACATGTGGGTCTGGTAGTCTGTTTGATATTTTTATTAATAAGTCATATGCTATCTAGATAAGCAGTTTTTAAAAGTATAAATAAAAACAATTGCATAACAAAAATGTTTCCTTAGAGACTATAAGTTCTATATTTTCTCACAAGATAATGATTCTTTCTCACTCGCTTTGTAACCCTGTTCTTTCTGGAAAATACTGTTGCTGCCAATGTGTGACTGTGAGTGAAAATTAAATCTTATTTAGACAAGTGAGACTTGGAGTTTACTGAACACTATTTCTTATGCTGAATATTATTTGTAATCAATCTTTCCAATTTTTCCAAATTATTTGAATGATGCTGGAAAACCGAGGCCTAACTAGACAAAACAGAGCTTCAGAGATTCAGGAGCTCAGGGGAGGGAAGGAAAAGAAGAGATTCATGTGCTTTTAGGACTGGGAGGGAAGGTTTATGTTCAGGAATACAAATGGAGGACCGGAGGAAGCAAACAGAGAAAGAGGCTCCTGCTTTTGAAGCAACGAATCCTTATGGAGATATCGTATTAATCAAGATAATAAGAACTAAGAAACTGAAAAAAAAAAGAACAAAATCATATTAGGTGTCTTGGAATGATTCATAACCTGACTGAACAAGCAGGATATGTATACATGAAACAGAGATTAAAGAAATTGTATATGATCAACTATGTGTTGTTAAGACCAAACTCTAAAAGTACTCTGGACATATTGATGTAGATACTGGTATGAAAGGATCTGAATGAAAACTTTAAAGTGAAAATAAAAATATGAAAGTCATGAAATAGGACACCTGGGTGGCTCAGTTGCTTAAGCATCTGCCTTCTGCTCAGGTCATGATCCAACCTGCTCAGTGGGGAGTCTGCTTCTCCCTCTCCTTCTCCCCCTCCCCCTGCTGGTGCGCACTCTCTGTCTCAAATAAATAAATAAAATCTTTAAAAAAAGAAAGTCATGAAATAAAAATCAAAATTGGGCAAGGGGTGAGTGGTACACTAGAAGATGAGCTAAAAAGAAGCCTGCTAAATAGAGTCGATTGATGAGCTGGGAGATTAGACAAAGAATCCCACAGAACACATCATGGTGTGTGTGTGTGTGTGTGTGTGTGTGTGTGTGTGTGTAAGAGAGAGAAAGAAAAAGAATAAAATTAAATTTAATACACACAGAGGATAAATACATTTCCATCATCCATCAATTTCTTTTATGCACAAATGGGACAGCAGACAATAGGCAGAATAGGTAGGAAGATATACAAAGAAATGCTTTTTATTTTATTTTTAAAAGATTTTATTTATTCATTTATTTGAGAGAGAGAGAGAGAGAGAGCATAAGTAGGGGGAGAGACAGAGGGAGAAGCTGACTTCCCGCTGAGAAGAGAGGCTCAGTCCCAGGACCCCGAGATCATGACCTGAGCCTAAGGCAGATGCTTAATCGACTGAGCCACCCAGGTGCCCCCAAAGAAATGTTTTTTAAAAATTTTCTAGAATTGAAAAGAAAACATAAGTCCTTACATTTTCATTGTCAACCCAAGACAAGAAAAGTGAATTTAAAATAACCCATACCTTTCATGTAAGAATGAAATTTTAGAATTCAAGGAAGTTTTTCCATTGGAAGTTCCATGGGATGGTATGGGATTAGAAACAACTACTAAATTAATAACCAACAGAGAGTCAACTGAATCCTCATTAGTATAAGATTTGGAAGGATTGTTTTTATATTTCTGAAGTAAAGATTTAACTAGAACTCTATATTAAGCCAAACTAACATTGAATTATGAGAACTAACAAAAATTAAAGCATGCCCAAATATACAATATTTCTTAATCATCCATCACCCCACCTGAACAATTTACTAGAGGATACACTTTGAAAAAAGGAACAATGACTCCAAGGGAGATATTTTACAAGAAATAATGAAGAACAATAAAACCAATATAATATATACTTAGGCTTAACTAAGACTGGTTTAAAAAATGATAGTTTTAAAGTAAATTTAATTTATTGATGATCTCAGGGTAGAATAGGTTTTTGAGCCCACTGATGTAAGAGATGGCAGGAGGTGGGAGGAAGAAAAATGAAATAAGTGGTACCATTCTTGATTTATATGGTACAAATATAAAGAAAATGATTAACATAAGGCATTACATAGAAATATCAGATCTTAAATACAAATGTTAAAATTTAAAGTGCAACCAGATGTATTGAGATGTTAAACTTTCATTTATTTATTTTTTAAGATTCACTTATTTATTTGAGAGAGAGAGAAAGATAGAGAGAGCGTGGGGGGTGGAGAAGCAGAGGGAGAGGGAGAGAGAATCTCAAGCAGACTCCATGCTGAGTGGGGAGCCTGAGGCGAGGCTCGATTCCACGACCCTGAGATCACGACCCAAGCCGAAACCAAGAGTCGGATGCTTAATCGACTGTGCCACCCAGGTGTACCAAGATATTAAACTTTTAACACATTAAAGAAAAAAATGCAACTAAGAAAACTACATGAGTTAATCAAAAGATAATAACAATTTTTTTTAAAAGCAGAGAAAGTAGAAAACATAAAATATGTTGTCAGGAAATAGTCTAAACATCTCAGTAATCACAATGAAATGAGTATCTAAAAATTAACAACTTAAGTGCTTAGTCCCAGATAGAGCTTTAAAAAATGTGATCTTGTTTCCTGTTTAAAAGAGCTATACTTAGAAAAAAAATGACTCATAAATGTTGGTACAAAGAAGGAACAAATTGTATTACAGATATATGTAAACATACACACACACACATACACATACACAACCAGATGTGTTATTATCAATGTTAGAACAGAAGGAATGTTAATTAAATGCATTTAAGAGGACAGATAGGTATCTTTATACTTAATAAGTTTATAATCCCTCAAAAGATGCATTCATTCATTTATTCATTCAATCCATCACATAGAAAATTTGTGTTGAATCAGGCATGTTTTGGCCTCTAGAAAGAAAGCAGGTAACAGACCCAATTTCACAGAATTGTGAAATAAAGAATGGAGTTTCCTTAAATGGAGATGGCAAAGACTACAGGAAGAAAGGATGGTAGCAATGACACGTTGAGAGTCTGAGAGCTCAGGTTGGGGCATGTATTTTTTGAGTTGCTTGGTAGAAGACCTAGTACAGATGTCAAGTAGATAGTTGATTTTATAAGTCTTTGGGTCAGGATGAAATCCACTTTAGAGGTGTACATTTTAAAGTCTTTAGAAACTGCACTTAACAACATGTGACTGAATGATATTTGCTAAGTGTGTATATGTAAAAAACAAAACTAAATGAAACAAACAAAAAACCCACAAGAAATCCAAGGATAAGACTGGGCCCTTGGTAACTGAGCCCAGGAAATGAGAAAACAGTGAGCAAAACTGAATATGAATGGTCAGAGAATACAAGGAAATTCAGGAGAGTCTGGAATACAAGTTAAAAATGTGTTCTAGGTCGGAGACGAAAATGCTGCAGATAGATTAAGCAAGATGAAGAGTAAGAAGTGACTTGTATATTTAGTAATTAAGAACTCATCGCTGACCTTGTGGAAGCAATTTTGGTACAGTGATAGGAGGAACGGGTCTGAGTGAAATGGACTCAAAGAATAACAGGAAGAGAAGAATTATTTATTCTTTGGATGAGTTTGGATGAGTCTTCCAAGAGGTTTTGTTGTAAAGGGGGAAAAAAAGTTTTGTATATAAAGGGGGGAACATGATACAGGAGATTTGGTTGCTTTTTTGGTTTGTTTTAAGATTGGAAAAAAACAGCAGTTTCAAATACTAAGATCATGCACGTGCCTAAAGGTAATGAAAGAAAAGTAAAACTTGATGGAGTGAAATACTTGAGGAAACTAGTGAGAACAGGATTCCCTGCACAACTGAAGGTGTTGCCTTTGGTTGGAAGTGTGGGCAATCTACGTGCAGTAAACCAGAAGGGCTTATATCCCCACAAACACAATTTAGTGGGTTTAAATGATGCTACCTATGGAAGTTCTCTTTAAACGGCTACAATTTCTTCAGGAGAATAGGACGTGAGATCTTCAGCTAGGGTGTAGCTGTTGGAGATTTGAGAAGACAGGGCAGTGTTTGAGATGATGGTCTAGAAGAATGGCAGAGTGAACAGAGAATGGAAAAATATAATAGAGTCGTTGAGTAGCAGTAGAGGCACACGGAAGCTAGTAAACACGATTCTCCGTACAATCAACAGGACGGTGTGTTTTTCAGCATTGTGTTAAAGTAGGTGGATTCAAGTGTGAGGCGGATATGGAGGGAACCAAGGCAGTGATACTAACAAGTGAGTATAATAAAGCTGTAGAGGAGCATGGGACCTGAAGACCCAAGCGAGGGACTGAGCATAGTGCTTTATCATGGAATCGAGACGGGGTAAAATCAGAAACGAAGGCATGAAATAAAGAAGGAACAATGAGAATCAAGTAGATCAACACGTTTTAGGTTTTAGTTACTGGTGTTGGGATTCTAGAGCATGTGCATGTGGAAAGAAAAGATTGAGGGTAGCATGTTTGAAAATGAAATCATGGAACAATTGCATGTATTTATAAGGATAAAATGCAGGTTTAAATGTGACTGTTAGGTGAATTATCTATGTCAGTGCTTAAATCATCAAGAATAACAGAAGCAAACTGAGGGCTTTAGAGGGGAAGGGGGTGGGGGAATGGGATAGGCTGGTGATGGGTAGTAAGGAGGGCACGTATTGCATGGAGGATTGGGTGTTATACGCAAGTAATGAATCATGGAACTTTACATCAAAAACTTGGGATGTACTGTATGGTGACTAGCATAATATAATAAAAAATTTTTATAAAAAAAAAGAATAACAGAAGCAGCAATGTTGGACAGTGATCACACAGGGACATAACATTTTTTTAAAAAAGTGTCTATGGATATTCGCAAGAAGAAGGGATGGTATAAAATTTAAATCCAGGTGTTTCTAGGGGTGAGGAAGGAGCATTACCAAAACTAGGTGTTTTGAAAGAAAAGAGGAATAGATTAAATGTGACAAGGAGGATACCTGATCCCATCTCCAGATCATGAGGAATAAGAAAAGTAAAAGAGCCACCATTTGAGAATTCTCCAGAAGAAGCAGTATACCCATGAAGGGTCAAGAGAGAGGGGAAGGTACTGGGATTTAATAAGAGCCAGAATGTAAGGAGATGTTTTAGAAAGTGGTTCAGGTGATTGAATCAATTATTTATTTCAATTATTATAGGGCTTAAAGTCACAGCCATCTGCTCCATGTGTTTCTCATATTACTCCAGCAGTCATTCCCTGGTTCTCATTCTTAATGTCAGAAAATTTGCATTAATTCAGGAAAAAGTGTAAAAGGCCAATAAACATAATACAAGAAGTTTACTTTCATTGGTAATCAGTGGAACACAAATTTAAAAGGTAAAAAGATAATGTTTTTCTTAACATTTTAAGAAACATGTGTAAAACTCAGTGACAGTAATGAGGTAGAAAAATATATACTCTCATTCACTTTTGTTGAAAGGATACATTGGTGTTCCCTTTCTGGAGAGAGTTTCAATAATATATATCAATATTTAAATCCCACAATAAATCTTTTCTCATATATATATATATATATATATATATATATCTCCTATTGTTTCTATTTTTCTGGATACCCTGATGAATACAATATTTATTTAGTGCATTAAAAAATTTGGAAGTATATTAAATTAACATTAAACATTTTATTACATTATAAATATATAAAATATATTGTTATATATTTTATTAACATTTAAATGTTAATAGTGATTATTATTCCTATAGATAGCAGTTAGTGAAAATGTGCAGAGACATAGGAGATCTTTTATTCATTTGTATTTTAAATTTTAGAATAAACACGCATTTAGGTATCAAATTTATTTAATTAAAAATTTTTAAGTAAATAAAATCATTTCTAAAATTCTTTTTTTTTTTTAAAGATTTTATTTATTTATTCGACAGAGATAGAGACAGCCAGCGAGAGAGGGAACACAAGCAGGGGGAGTGGGAGAGGAAGAAGCAGGCTCATAGCGGAGGAGCCTGATGTGGGGCTCGATCCCAGAACGCCGGGATCACGCCCTGAGCTGAAGGCAGACGCTTAACCGCTGTGCCACCCAGGCGCCCCTATTTCTAAAATTCTGTTGAGAAATTGGTCAAGGTAGAGGTAGGAACAAGATTTTTATTTGATATACGTTAATTTATCTTCTAGTATATAAAATTTATAAATCACAATGAGAAAACCTCAATGAAGGGTTACTTCCTTAGCTTAAGTGGGTCATTTAACAATTTGTAATTACTGTTTATAATTTCACCTGATCGCCTGTACATCATATCTTTTATGTCAATGTGCATTCATATGGATTCATCAGTTAACATGAAGAAATGACTTTTTCTGGTGGTAAGCAGAAATAACTTCCTCTCTTACCAATGGAAGATAAAAATTGAGGTATAGAAGCACTAACAACTTTCACTAATATTTCTCCAAATACTCACAGTGAGTGACTGACAGAACATAAAATAGAACACATTTTCCCCAAGTTCTGGCCTAGCAAACTCTACTCTTTACCACCTGATAATCAAGGGTGTTTTGCCATATGGAAAAATTATGCACAAATGTCATATGCATGCCTTTATTACTTTATAATCTTACTCTGACCTCTAAAAAAGTAAAAAAAAAAAAAGGTTTTGTTTCTAAAGGAAATTCTGCAATAGATAATAAATTCTACAATAATCAAAGCTTACAGTTTCCAAGATGGGTGACAATTTTCCCCAGGACATCATGGTGAACTCACAGGGATGCTAAAGGGTACTAAATTTTTTTTTTTTTGATATTTGAATGAAATTTCAGTTTACATGGTGCTTATAGGAAATATTGGTTCAATCTATTAATGGTTTGACATTTGAAACAAGTTGGATATCATCTGTTTTATCAACCCTGTTGTATGACCTTCTCCCAGAGGGCAGTTTTGTTTGTAAGATTTTATTTATTTATTTATTTATTTATTTATTTATTTATTTATTTATTTATTTATATTAGTGTGGAGGACCACAGGGGAAGGGAGGGAAAAGTGAATGGGAAGGATACTAAAATTTTAAATTTTCATGGAAAGCACAGTGATACCAGACATTTGATAGCACTGAGGGAACTGCTAACTCTAATGCAGTGTCTATATTAGGTGGTGTTTCATACATTTCAATTATGTCATAGTTTTCTTTTTTTTGATTTTTTATTATGTTCAATTAGCCAACATACAATACTTCATTAGTTTTTGATGTAGTGTCATAGTTTTCAAAGCCAAGTTTTGTTAGTGACTGTGATAATAAGTACTGCATGAAAATTAACCAGAAACAGCAAATGAGAGTGACGTTAGTCAATCTGATTCTGAGATTTGAGAAGTTGTGCAGTGATAAACAGACACACATGTGTCTTTAGTAATAGTATTGCTTTAATTGTGGTTAATTTCTTCTATTTTATATGTATTAATTTTTTCAAAAGGCCTGAGTGCCCTTAGTTATTTCTTTTGCCTTAGGGTTCCTATGAAAAATTACTGAGGTGCTAAAGGTACCTTGAGCAGAGAAAGTTTGGAAAACTCTGATCTAAAGTATTAACATTATATCTGAGAGAACCAAATTGCTAAGGTTCCAGACATAAGATTTCTAAGTACAGATCTTATACATTACTCCCCTAACTCTAAACTTAGCCTTCCTCTATTCCAGATTACAAAGTAACATTTTACTCTTTTACTATATTTTGGTATGGGGGGATAATTTACACCGTGTCCTCTTTCATGAATGTGTACTAAATGGAATGTTTCAGGACTGATTGAATGTAAATAAGGAGAACTAATGCTTTGTTCCCCTCATCCACTAAGATTATCTCCCTAATGTCTATTAATCATTTGTGACTCATTTGGCAGGGAAAATATGCTTATATGCATAGTCTAGCAGAAAGCAGGTGTTAAGCATTGTACCATGAAATTATACTAGTTGATGATACCATGGGACCAAACATGGATAGAGAACAGTGATAGAAAGATAATGGGGAAACTATAATGTGTTGTTACACAGAGTTCTAGGCTAGGAATCAGAGCATGATCTCTACCATCATCTAGCTATGTTACCATGGGCAACCCATTTAGTCTTCAGGGTCTCAGTTTTGTTGTCACATGGAAAATGTTAATTCACATGTTTATCAATCTACCAATAATTTATCAGTATATAGGATATTTAGAGGAACTTAAGAATGAAGGAAAACAATATATACTTTAAGTTACTACAAAATCTCTTAGGTCAAATTAGGACATACCATTACTTTTTATTTTAGAGTCATGGCAGAAAAAATCCAAACTCTTTGGCTTAGGGTGCCTATAATAGGCTTTTATTAATCAGCCATTATTTATTTTTGCAACTTTGTCTTCTACCACAAACTATGACAAATTTTTAGCAATTTATATTAATGTTTTATGTGGTTTCACTTTTCCATGCCTTGACTTTAATAATTGATTTTTTAATATATTAATGAATGAAGAAAATCACACATAAAATCCAATAATGTCTGGCAGAATGTATTGGAATATATGTGAGAGAATCAAAATGTGCTTTGGAAATTCAGAAAAATAAGAGTAATTTCTATTAGAAATTCTTCTTACAGGAAAAACAAATATTTTCTCAAGGAAACTACAAAGCATGGGAAAAAGGTAGCACAGGAGATACTATGTGAAGGCCTTGTAAGTGGAGGAACAACTACAAGCATAGGAACAAATCCTGAAAATGGAAGAACTCAGGCATGTTCCTGCTTTCAAAGGGATTTTTCCCCCTGATTTATCTGCCTTCTCTAATCTAGTTATAATCTCTTTACTTCTTCAAAACTCTGAAAATCTGGGGTATCTGGGTGGCTCTGTTGGTTAAGTATGTGCCTCAGCTCAGGTCATGATCTCAGGGTCCTGGGATTGAGCCCTGTGTTGGGCTCTCTGCTCAGCAGGGAGTCTGCTTCTCCCTCTCCCTCTATGCATCCTCTTTCTCTCTCTTTCTCTCTCAAGTAAATAAATAAAATCTTTAAAAAAATACCTCTGAAAATTTATTGGACATGAACAAGGTGATCTTCAACACACAGAGACTCCTCTCTTCTGAGAATTCCCCACAGTAACTAAGTTTTTCCTCCTTAATATTGTTCCCATCATCATTGAATTGCTATAGATGATTGTTACCATTAATACCAAATAGTGTTGGTAATAACAATAACAGGCTGGATACCTTCCATTTGCCAGACCATCCTTTGCCTTTCTCCAACTTGCTGTCTGACAATAAAGTGGATAAGGGGAAACCACAGTTGATCAGTTTGAAAAAATGGATGATATTAGAGTTTTTATTTACCTAACTTTCTTACTGTGTTGTATCTCTTGGGTTTTATCCTCCACAGAAAATCACGGCTCCTATTGAGAAGCTTCACTATAAAACTTTATGGAATCTTCTTCCTTTCATCCCTTCAAGTATATGGATTATAATCCCTCCGCTCTTATAAATTTTAAATTTTTATATATTATTTTGTGGTACCATTCAATTACTGATAGAAATGAGGAGTCTTCCAATTTTAGCTCTGACATGTAAAGAGCTTAGAAGTTGTCACTGCCATTCTTATAAGAAAACAACAGAAATATTCAAATAGCAAAGACTATTCTTGGACCAGTCAGAGAAACGAATTAGCAAAGCAAACTTCCACATTGAAAGCTAGAGAGATAGGTGAATACAGAGAGTCATAGCCAAGATCTGCTTTCCTGGAAGAGGAGTTCTTAGAGAGGAAAACCTCCTAGGAAAAAATAGTAATTTTGAATGACTGCTGGAGGCCAAGTGTGGCCTAGTGAGAGTAAGAACCTCCAGAGGTGCTGTCTTATGGGCCCCTATACTTTATGGTCTTCATCCATGAACCCCACCAGGTTTTTATGATACAGATGTTAGAAAGATACCTTTTGGGCACTGGCTGAGGAAAAGGAAGAGTAATCATTTTTTTAAATGCTCAAAGCATTCTCCATAACAAAGTCTTTATCAGAGTTTTCTCTCTCATTAAGGGAGTGAAGGAAGCTATACCACTGGTGAAGGTCACAGTCCTGAGGTACAGGCCCACTGAAACACTAAGAGTTTATCATTAAGATTAGAGAATACTCCCCACTGACACACACAGATTACCTCTAAACCAACAAGACTCTAGTCAGGAACACTCGTGTAAAGCTAAAAGCTTCAAGACACAGATTCTCTGAGGAAGAATTCTGAGGAAGCCCAAAGTCAATGGCAGAGATAAAAACAAAGGTATCAGAAGAATTTGAGGCTTCTGGAACTTACAACTACATAAAATATTAAATACCGCCCAGCTTTTAGCTGGATTAACACAGCCTCATCCTAAAGGCCCATTTACTCCAGTTCCTATGACTCAATACGAGATGTCTGACTTATAACAAAAAATTACAAAGCATGCCAAGTAACAATAAGTTTAAAAAAGGAAAAAAAAAAAAACCCTATAGTACAAAAGATAAAGTCAACATCAGAACTAGACTCAGATATAATACAGATTTTTAAATTATCAGACAGAAACTTTTAAATAACTATGATTAATACATTCAGAACTCTAAAGGAAAAAAAAGTAGACAACTTTCAAAAACATACAGGTAATATAAGCAAAGAGACAGAAATTGTAAAAAAGAATCAAACTGTTAGGGGAAAAAGCCTGAAACATAATTGAAGAAGGCCTTTGAGGGCTCATCAGTATATTGGACACACTAAACAAGTGTTGGACATCTTGAAGCTAGTTCAATAGAAACTTCCCAAGAACTGCAGGAGAATTCCAAAAGGTGTAATATGCACACAATCCAAATATGAGAGGAGAAGAAGAAAGAATTGAGTGGAAGCAATACTTGAAATAATAATGGCCAAGAGCTTTCCACAATTAATCACAGACACCAAACCACAGGTTTAGTATTCTCAGAGAACAAAAAGCAGTATAAATACAAAACAAAAGAAAAGAAAAACCTGGACTTCTATATTTAACAAAATTCCTTCAAAAGTGAAAGAAACATAGTCATTATCTGGTGTATGTGTCAGTGCGTGTGCGTGCACACACACACACACACCCATAATGGATTAATCATCACTAGAACTTCCTTGCAAAAAATGTTGAAAAGAAGTGCTTTAGGCAGAAAAAAAATCACATAGAACAGGAACTGAGATCTATATATAAAAAAGAAAAGTGTCTGAGAAAAAATAAATAAAGGCAAAATAAAATATTTTCATTTTCTTATTTTTAAAGGGCTTGAAAGATAACTGTATAAAGTAATACCAGTTTTGATGTATTACTGGGTGTTTATAGCATGTGGGTAAGTAAAGTGAATGACATCCAGTGAAATCCAGGTCTACAGCCCATGAATCGATATACATGTATATTTCTGGGCATTTCTCTATCAGCAATATGAACATCTAGCTTTACTGCTTGAGCTGTCTACTTTCAGATGGGACCTGGATGTCATATTAAACCACCTGGAAACCAGGTCTGAGTTTACTCACTTTTAGTCAACTGATTGTAGATGTTAACTGCATCTAAATATACCTTCACAGAGAGACCTGCAGGAGTGTTTGATTAAACAACTGGGTATTACAGCCTAACCAAGTTGACACATAAAACTATCACACCATCTGAGAAAATACTTAGAGGCATGTTAGGGATTCTGTCTGTCTATGAGCTGACAAGAGCAGAGGTTTGGAACAGAAAGGGAGAACAATGAATCTGGAAACAATTTGAACTTACTATCACTTTAAGGGTTAATTTCTGGCTAGGGCTAGACGAAGGTCATCAGATCGGAAGCAATGAACACCTCTGTCCTTGATAGTGCCTTTCCATTGCGGTAAATGTATTCAGTGCTCAAACAACCTCATAATTTGTATTACTCTTGTCTCATTTTAGGCAGAGAGATGTAATTATGGCAAAGTCCATAGGTAGGTCGTGGCAGAGGCAGGATGCAAACCCAGTCCGGCTCTAAAGTCTGGTTTCTTAACTATAAGCAACACTGTCTCTCAGATAAAAAGAAAATCTATGGGTTTTCAATGCTTAGGCTGACAGTCTCCAATTTTAACTGTTTGTTTTATCCACCTTCCACTTTCCAAGTAGCTCTACTAGCTCGGTTTCAGCTTTCGTAGCAAGTCTACACCACAGGTGTTCAGAGCAGAGAGGTGAGCTGCAGCATCTGACCTCCATGAAGAATAGCTGTATGAGCAGTGGACAGCGTCTTTCATGAATAAGAGAGAGAAAACAGGATTGTGAAATGCACAGAAAGTTTCATACCTGTTTTAAATCTTTCCATTTGATAGACCAACTGACTACTTAATGAATGGTTTCTGAGCTCAGTTTCATTTTCAAGCTTATGGATACTTTTATTTATTCACTCTCTCAGCCTGGTGTTTCCACACCACAGCCTTCTGAGGAAGGTTGCTCCACTTTCTTTGTCCTGGGCTCAGCCTCTCCTTTGAGAAACCAACATACAAACAAAAAAACCACAACAAAAACAAAACCAAAAATACCCTTGAAGCTCTGCTCCACTATTAACACTCCTGACCTACTCTGGCCCAGTCTGTAGTCCTAGCTTGTCAACTATGGGGGTGCAAATCCCATAGAGAAGTGAATTCCATGTGAGTAACGGAGGACCTGAAAGAGCAGTTTGGGAGAAATGTGCACTTTTTCTTGCAGGCAATGCAGAGAAATTAAATGTTTCTCTCCAAAGAGGTGCTATGTTTTCTTTTTATTCCTTAATGGATCAGTTTATAAAACGTACACCAAATATGAGAGACCTGATCATTAGATACTTAACTAACTTTTAATTATGTTTCCATTACATTTTATTTTAGATCATTTGAGTACAAGCAGCTCTCCTAGGTAACCCGATCCATTGCTGATGAAAGTTAAGCAGGAGTGTGCTCTGCAGTGGTTATTAGAGAGAAAGGGAATTAGAGTCAAATGCACTATGCATTACGAATGAGGCGATGGAGCTATCGAGAAATTAAAATTACTCAAAAACATCTCTACAAGGAAAATCTCTAGAGAGCTGCTTCTTACTGCCTTAATGTCTGACTCTTTGAAAACTTTCTATTTTCACATTGGCATTGTTTCCTGGCAGGAAACAGTGGCAGAGGAAGAGGAGTACAGATAGAAGATACCTTGGTGAAACTTCTAAATGATGGAAACTTCTAAATGATGGAAACTTCTAAATGATTAAAAAAACAATGACTGGCCTGAAATTCAAAGACAGAACTTTAAAGCTGTGTTTACTGCATAAGCTCTGAAGCAAGAAGTTATTTCTTCATTCTAAATTGACTTAAGGCCAATGATATTGAATTCTTTAATTTCCCATTTCAGCATTAAATGTGAAATTGTGCATACATGTACTCTAATTAAAATCAGTAACATTTGTTTTACAGAACAACTTTCCAGAGAATAACTTTATAGGCTACTGTGATTAGCCTTTACTCCAAATGTAAAATTAAATTGTGTAGTTTTTCTTCATTGTTTTTCTGCTGGAGGAAAACAGAATGGCATTCACTATTTTTATGCAGCAACTGTTAAAATTTCAATAAGCACACTAGCTAAAAATGTGAAATAATATATATTTTTCTAAGCTATATTTAACAATTTGTTGCAGGAATATTAACACATACCACTCTGTTCCATACTCATGTTCATGATAGCAAAGAGAGCTGGGAAAGAAGGTCCCATAGAACATCCTTTACTGAGGGCTCAGCCTTTTTTCCGTTCCATGAAATTGAAACAGACACTTTGTGTCTTTGAGTCCAAGTTCCTTCTTATGTAAAATGAGGGAATAAAACCTATCACTCTAAGTGTGTTACAAGAGCAAAATGACAATGTTTATGTGACATGCTTTACATAGAATCCAGAATATAACAGTGATTGATATTTTTACTTTCTGCCTACATAGGATAAGGATTTCTCAACTTCACTTAGCTTTCGTCACTAATGGATTAAGAAGGTGGTTTTTGTTAATATGGCTTTTAAAGCATTGTAGTAAAATCTGTGTCTTCATTAATGAAGATACTAAAATATTCTACTGATTTTTCAATTCTCCCTGCGGCTCTTGGCTAGGTTTTCATTTTGTTAAAGCCCTGCCCCCTCCCCACTGCAGATCAGTCTATTCTAACCTCCAGCACTACCTCATATACCTTCAAAGCCCAATGCTTCCACTTTATATGACAAGATTTAAAAATAGGCAAGTGTTATCTGATGTGGAAGAGCATTGAGGCACCTGTAACTATGCCTAATTTTTGTAGCAGCCTGTGTTAGGACACAGACTAAATATTTGTGGAATTGAATCAACCAGACTAGAAGCAGTTAAGTATTCATCTTTACACGAGGCACCCACCACCCATCTCTGCCCACAGACAGCTTGCAGTTACATGAGGGAAGTGTCTCACAAACATGAAATTATTAGACAATTTTTTACTTGGCTTCGCATGCTTTACCCAAGTACTGCTTTTTGAGGAAAAAAACAAACAAACATGACCTCTGCTGACTGAGACATTCAGAAAGGCTCCTTAAAAGGAAGGATGGCTAGAATACTAATGCTTAGAAAGGGAAAGAAAAAAAAAAAAAAAGGCCATGCATATCTGAGGGATAGCACCAATGTGAATTTTTCCAACACTTTTGACCAATTTCTTCACTCTAGTCATGATGACTTACATTTGTTTTGTCACTTCCAAGAAGTTCTCCTATTTCTTTTTTTCTGTCATTAATTAGTTCCCAAAGTAAAGGGGACACTACTACCGAATACTCCTGGCTGCTTCATCTTAAACTTATCCTGCACTACCACAGGAAGGAAAATCTGCAGACTATATGGGTATCTTTAGAGACATTCCAAACACACTAAATGTGTTACTTGTATCCTACAATTTTCCTGCTTTTTTTCCCCAACCAGCTGTGTTTTCAACTAAGCCATCACAGTTTGGCATATATTTTCCCAAATCTTGACATATTATATTGTTTCATGTCTTGACACAAAATCTCTGAGATGCCTTACAAGGAAAGAAAGTCTGCAATTTACAAGGCTCAACTAATTACCGGTGTGTATAAATTCCCAGGCTCAATCTGTACTGTATCTCCTTGCAAAATGAAATGGCAGGGGCTGATAGACAACCAGCTATATTAAGATATGATTCTGATTTGGTATATGACTCTTTAAAAATAATTTAAGCTAGTAATAAATAATTGTACAAACAAAAGTATAACTCCCATTAGAATTGAAATATGGCCTGGTGGCTCATTTTAAAATTTATTTTTACAGAAGTGGCTGAATGAAATAGAGTGAATAGCAATCAATGAGCAGATCTGTAGAAGGAATTTCTGTATGAGAAAGGAACTCAAGGAGAATGTAACATCCAGTTAACCCAATCTTTGCTTTAAGTAGACGAAAATGGTGAGTCACAGAGACTAAGGGATTTGCCACACACCTAGAAAATGGCTGAGAGTGATTATAATCCATGTATCTTTAAATTTAGCCATTTTTATAATTAGTCTAATTATATTAGTCTAACTGTAAATTAGTCTAATTGTAAAAATATCAAAATGGAAATTTACCTTGTCTCCATAATTTAAGTAGTTACAAAGCTTGGCCATATGAAACTTGACTTAGGTTGAAAACAGAGTGATTATACCTATGATTATAATATATAGTGAATATACATGGAGAATAAAATTTTCAAATATTAAGAAAACTAAACTAAAATAAAAAGTGTTACTCGAGAAATCTCTTACATTTAAAATTTAAAAATCTAAGAGACTCAGCGTACAATTCAATGTTAATTTATTCATTCATTTATTAAAAAAAAATGTTGTTGGAGTTCTATATGGATCAGGCAGAATAAGAATTCTTCACGTGTCTCAAGCGCCTTTATTCCAAGAGTCTATAGAAATGCAAACTTCCAATGTAGACCAGTGAGAAGCATGCAATAATAACTGAATATTTTGTTCGATACATGTTTCTTAAACAATGATTGTATGCCAGACACTATTAGGTGGTAAGTGAAGTGGACACATTCCCCACTCTCACGGAGCTTACACTCTAGTGGGAAGGCAACAGACGTGACACAGGTAAATAAATATGTCGTTTATTATAAATTGGGAATGAGGTATTGGGAAGCGATGGACGAGGACTCAGGATAGAACACACTGAATGACTGTGAGCACAGAAGGCAGAACCCGAGGGCTACCTGTATAGGGCAAGGGGAAGTCCGTTTGTGGAGATAAAATTTATTATTTTATTATTTTTTTAAAGATTTTATTTATTTATTTGACAGAGAGAGAGGGAGCACAAGCAGGGGGAGCAGCAGGCAAAGGGAGAGGGAGAAGCAGGCTCCTCACCGAGCAGAGAGCCCAATGTGGGGTTCGATCCCAGGACCCTGGGATCATGACCTGAGCTGAAGGCAGACACTTAACTGACTGAGCCAGGTGCCCCAAGTGGAGATAAAATTTAAAGTAAAATGTAAAGAATCAGAAGAATTCGGTTCTGGGGGAGAAGAGGAGAATGGTATTCCATGCAGAGGGAATGGCAGGTACACAGGGGCTGAGTTAAGTAAACAACAGTGTGTTGTGGGAACTAACAAAAGGTAAAAATGGCTGGATGTGACTTAATTGGAAGAGAAGGGCTCCACATGAGAAAGACAGCTCAAAAGGACTCAGATTATCCAAGATGAGAAATTTGGAATTTGGTTGAAGCAAAACGGATATTATATGAAGGGCTTCGCGGGTTCGCAAGTTCCTTGGGGGCATCGTGGGTGCAATCTGAAACCGGTCTCCATACACGGAGGGCAAGAAGAGACTGAAGAAAGAGGCACAGCACTCTACATTGGTAGATGGCAGGTTTCATAAGCAGCTGGAACTTACAGGGCTTGTCTTGAGCAGCTGCAAGACAAGTAGGCCTCCACGCCTGCCCACTGAATCATAAAAATGCATAGGGAGGCCTTAACTGGGTTCAGTCATGTATTCAGTCTCAGCACCACATCACCATCTCAAGGCTATGTCCTTGCAGCAGCCTCTGGGGGTGGGAAAGCCAAGTGGAACCTACATTCCCAGGATACGGGAGGGGGTGAGGAGCCTCTGATTGCTAGGGTCCAACTCACATGTCAGCTGATAGTCACAGCCTCTAGCTAACTTTTAAACTTCTTTTAAAAGCCTTACTGGGATATAACTGACACACTGTAAAATTCATGCATTTAAAGTGCACAGTTCAGTGGTTTTCATTATATTTATGAAATTGTTTGAGCATCACTATAATAGAATTTATTGTGGTAACATACATATAACATGAAATCTACTATTTGCAATTATTTTAAAGGCGCGATTTGGTAGTTTATATGCATTCATGATGTGGTGCGGCTATCTCCTCTACCTAGTTTCAGAACTTTTTCAGCACCTGGAATACAAACCTCACACCCACGAAGCAGTCACTCTCTGTTCCTCATCCTCCAAGCCCCTGGAATCTATTAATCTACTTTCCTTCTCTGTAGATTTACCTATTCTGGATATCTTACATAAGTGGAATCATATAGTTTGTGGCCTTTCGTGTCCGGCTTCTTTCACTGAGCATGATGTATGCAAATGTTCATAACCAGCTCTATTTATAATAGCCAAAAGATGTAGACAATCTAAAAGTCCATCTACAGATGAATGGATAAGCAAAATGTGGTATACTTACACATGGAATATTATTCAGTCATAAAAAGGAATGGTGTTGTGAAGAATCAATCTTGAAAACATTGTAATTACAGAACATTTTACATGAAGAGTTTTTAAAACAGGGATATAAAAGAACCTAGTTTACTTTAGAAAACATCTCATTGGCTACTCTATGAATGAACTGGAGGTAATGAGAGAAGTAGTGAAAATAGGGAGCTAGGAAGGACAGGGAGATATTGCAGTATACCAAGTGAGAAATGGTGTTTGTTTAGACTAGGAAGTTGGCAGTGAAGAGACAGAGTAGCTGACACATTAGAATGATGCTTAGAAATAGAATTATCAGCCCTTGTGCTTCACTGGATTTAGAGAGAGAAATCGATGCAGACACACAGGTGTGGGATGCAGCTATGCCACTTACTGTAATGTGCAAGATTGTGGAAGAAACAGATTTCAGGGAGGAAATCAGTAGCTGAGATGTGATTATGTTCAACACTGTGCTGGTGAGGATGTGGACCAACTAGAACTCTCCTGCAATGCAGCTGGAAGAGTAAAGTTTATATATCTACTTCAGAACTGGTTAGCAGTATCTTCAAAAACCATTAAAATATACCCCGGTAATTCCTCTCCTAAGTAAATACTCAGCAGAAATAGTACATATATTCACCAAAAATAATATATATAGGTTTAACTGCAGTGTTATTCATAGCATTCCCAAACTAGAAGCTACCAAAATGTCCACTGACAGGTAAGTGGATAAATTAATAATGAGCACAGATTAGAGTTCCTGACTGACACAGAAACTGATACTCTGTACGGGTAAGAAACTTCTGTTATACTACACAGCAAATGGATGATAAAGCTGACTTTAGACCTGTCACTATGCCAAAATATTTCATTTTACTCACTATATATCACTGAATGCTCTCTTACAGGCAGAAAACTGTAGCCAGAGGGGTAGTCAGAGTCCTGTAGCTAAAACCTGATATGAATTGGGGCAGAGGTTTTAGGATTACTGGAAAATTATCATATTAGGAAGATCTAAGTGATGCCATTCATCACCGTGACTTCCCCCCCATGGCACCTGCTCCATAAAATAGCAATGAAATTGTCATTATCAAATGAAAGAATATTTCACACAGCGTAATCTTCCTGATATATCAGAGTGGCTGTCAACTGTTAAACCACGCTGAACATTATGGAAAGAATTTAAAACACTATATCTTACTATTTACCCCTGTCAGCCAAGGAGTTGAAATAGCACACAAATATTTAGGAAAATGGAGACCATTTTGCCTTCTCAAGGACTTTCACAAAAAAACCAGAGCTCTAAAGAGATCATTAAGAGTTCTGGAAGAGACTATATTACGAAACAGAAAGTGGTGTAGTTCATACATTCCATCAGGTCATCTCAAACCCCTCAAACAGTCCAACGACCCCATGGCATCTTGGTGGGGAACACCATGCTGTTCACTCTGCAAGGGAACTAAATTGATAGTCAATGGTTCAACAGTGTTGATTCCAATCACAGAATGAGATTTGCCAGCATCTGCCTCTTTTCCCTTCCTCTGGTCTTCCCCAGGAGTCTGCCACGTTTTCTGCCAAGAGATCTCTTCTTCTACTCAAGTGTCCCCAGCCTCCTGCTGCTGTGCCTGCTTGCCTTCTCACCAGATTGGTTTTCTTTAATTATACTATCTTTATAAACCAAAGCAGAGTTTGTTTTTCTCATTAGATGCTGCATTTAGTAGGTACATAAAAAAGACCATCTCACCATCGGCCATTCTCATCTGGAGCTTCTCCCTCATCTTAGCAGAACCAGGCTTCCCCTTCCTCTCTCTTGGCCAGGCTTCTGAGATGTCAGCATATTTTGCACCTCACACTTCCCAAACAGTTTTGGATGGTTAAAGAAATGGGAATGCCCCTCTTTCCTTTTGCTCTTTACATATTTTTATTTACCATTTCATTTGGGGGATGATATAGTGTGTTAGTTTCCTAGGGCTGCTGTAACAAATCACCATAAACTGAGAGGCTTAGAGCATCATGAATGTATTCTCTAACAATTCTAGAGGCCAGAAGTCTGAAACCAAGGTGTCAGCAGTGCTGCACTCTGACCCAAGGCTCTGGACAGAACCCATTCCATGCCTTTCTCCTGGTAGCTGCTGGCAATCCTTACAATTCCTTCTCTGCTTCTGTATTCTCTGCTGTCTGGGTCTCCTTTTCTCTATTGTAAGGATATTTGCCATTATCTCAGACCCATCCAGTAATCCAAGCTGACCACATCTCTAGATTCCAACTGCAAAGACCCTCTTCACAAATAAGCTAACTTTCACAGTTTCTAGGGATTTGGACCAGGGCATACCTTTCCAGGGGCCTCCATTCAACCTTCTACATATGGTAAGATAAACACGGAGCATGTGATAGAGTATAACACAAACTCTTTCCACACCAATTCCTAGTTTTGTTAGTCCTGGTTAGTCCTAGTTAGCGTCTATCCTTCCTGAGCTCAGGCAGTATGCAATATTTTTCACTCTTTTAAGCAAATGTCCCAATTTATCTATAGCTAAACTTAATCCTGAAACATTCTGTTTTTTTTCCCCCCCCAAGACTCTGCCTTATATCAAAACATATATAATCAACCAGGTCTATTTTTAAAAGGTTTTTTCAAAATTTAAAGTTATTTAGAAACATACAGATTACTAAAAATAAGATATAATCTGTTTTCATTGCTGTAGATTTCTCTTCTATCTGACACAGGAAAGAGCTCTACTATTAATGTGATGACAAGCATAGAAAAATGCATAAACATAAAGGTTTGAGGGCAGTTCTAACCCTTGATCTTTGGTTATCTCGTTGACTGGTAAATATGTGCACAGTTCATTTAGCTATTCTTTTTCTTTTTCATAGTAAGTTTAGTGACCCCTAGAAACGTTTCTTTTCCTCTCTGTGGAAAACATGACACAATAAGAACACTATGGTCTATAATTCAGCCACATTCATAATGATTCTTTAACTTATCAGAAACAGTGACTTTAATTTCCTTTAGAAAGCAGGTGACTGCTGAGCACAGCCCCATAAAGCTAATTAATTATGGTAATTGTGTCATATGATGCTTGAAAATGGGTGCTTACAGAATTGCTGAGAGAAATGCTTCTATATGTAGTTTGGCAGGCTATACGTGCACTTGCAATTTGTATTCTTCCATATTCCACCAGATAAATAATTTTCCTCCTGGAGAAAGAAACCGATACAAGATATGGCACTCTCTGAGATCCATGATAATCCAACCAAAGCCTGACATACAAATAGATTAATGGTCCGCAATTTCCTGTGTGTTGATAGATCTGTCACAAAAATAAATGTATACTTGCCCTCCCTCCATTTTATGCTCTCATTATAGTCCTTGTCAAAGGAAATTATTATCTATCATTATTATTATTTTTTAAATGTTCTGTTTTGGTACAAAATCTGCCATTAGAGTGATAAAGAAAAATAAAACCATATATTTTTGGATGTAATACTCTGAAAAAGTGCTCTCATGACAGAATATAAAAGAGCACACATAATACAAAAATACTCCTATTACCTTGGTAAATGTTAGAGTGTATTGGTTTAAAAAAAAAAAAAAGTCAGCCCCCATCACAATTACATTGTGTTTTTAGTTTTTCTTTAGATTTCTGCTTTTTCTTTAGATTCTTTAGATCTAGACAGACAGCAGGCCTGTCACAGTTCACACATATTCTGTGAAGGGTATCAAGGAGGGCTCAGATTGAAGATACTCTGCATTTAGATGACTCCAGGAAGCACTTCAAGAAGCCTTGCTTCTTTTGTGGCAATGTTGTAGAACGAAGAACTTTTGCCATTTACTTCCTTTGTTCCTTGCGGTATCCTAACAGAATATGTGACAGATAGCAGGTGTTTAGACATTTGCTAACACTAAATCTGAGAACAGAATAAATCTATTTAAGTAAAAGATAATGTGAGTTGGGCCTCACTTGAGATTTCTGTTATGCTCATATGGTAAAATAAAGCCATTTTGGCCTTGTGTAACAATCCTAGCTGGTGCTATTGTCTTAGGAAAACAATTCTTAGTCCCCAAACCAAAATGGGATCCACAAGTATCTCAGTTTCTGGTAATATAAAGACAATATAGAAACCATTTTTAAATCTTCTCTAAATAGATAACTACACATCTTTTGTTCTTATTATAATAATGTATTTAAAAATTTAAAAATATTATAAATGCTATTTAAGCATTTTTAAAATGGTTTTAATTCACTGCAAGCGTCCTGAGATATCCATCTCCTTTACTGATATACCAATCCAGCAAGTTAAGATATTAAATGTTTATATTAATCTTTATTCCAATTTTCCACTAAATTTTAAGGCCTCAATCACAAGAGTTATACATTTCCTCTTTTAGTTTCTTAACAACATCTTTCAGTGGTGGATACCATACCCATTAATTGGCTGCCCCTGCGGATAGCATCTGTTGTCCCTGTCCATGCATGCACAGGACTTGGCAACTCTCCACATGCTTTCATTAAAAAAAAAAATTCTCTTAAAAAATCATTAGTGTACAATCTAATAATCACTAAAGATTTACTGAAGATGATATACAGAAAGTATATCCACACCACCATAACCTCAAGAGTCCTTCATATTTTCCTCAAAACCCCTAATCAGTCCTTCTATCAACCAGGGGCTTCCTCTCAACCCCCCAGATGCTCAAGCATTGCTGAGCTTTCTAGCTTGCTCCATTTTTAATTCATTGAGGTGGATGGCTTTTTCCTTCTGCTTTAAAATGCTTGCAGTTTTGTGTCCTTCAACAGTTATCAAAATCATGTTCCCTGAAAAAAAAACACCTTCAGACCAATTGCTTGGAAGATAATACTTTCTCTATGCATTACAAATAAGTAACGGATATTTTTATTTTCCTGTTTGACTTTTTTAAAAATTATTTAAAAATTTGTTTAATTCCATTATAATTAATATATAGCATTATATTAGTTTCAGGTGTACAATGTAGTGATTCAACAATTCTATACATTGCTCAATACTATCATGAAAAGTGTGCTCTTAACTCCCTTCCCCTATTTCACCCATCCCCCACTACATCCCCTCCGGTAACCATGTGTTTGTTCTCTGTAGGTAAGAATCTGTTTCTTGGTTTGTCTCTTTTTCCCTTACTCATTTGTCTGCTTTCTTAAATTCCACATGTGACTGAAATCATACAGTATTTGTCTTTCTCTGACTGACTTATTTCACTTAGCATTATACAATCTAGGGTCATCCATATTGTTGCAAATGGCAAAATTTTATCCTTTTTAATGGCTGAGTAATATTCCATCACATATATACCACATCTTCTTTATCCATTCATCTATTGATGTACACTTGGGCTGCTTTCATAATTTGGCTATTGTAAATAATGCTGCAATAAACATAGGGTGCATATATCTTTTGGGGTTTCTTTTCTCCACACCCTTGCTCACATATTGTTTCTCATTTTTCTGATTTTACCCATTCTGACAGGTGTAATGTGATATTTCATTGTGGTTTTGATTTGCATTTCCCCAATGATTAGTGATGTTGAGCTTTTTTTCCCTTTTTTTAAATATTTTATTTATTTATTTGAGAGAGAGAGAAAGAGAGAGGGGGGATGAGCAGAGAGGAGGGGCAAAGGGAGAAGCAGACTCCCTGTTGAGGAGGGAGCCTGATGCGGGTCTTGATCCCAGGACCTAGAGATCATGACCTGAGCGCAAGTCAGACACTTAACTGACTGAGCCACCCAGGCATCCCGTTATTGAGCATTTTTTCATGTGTCTGTTCACCATTTGTATGTCCTCTTTGGAGAAGTGTCTGTTCATGCCTCTTGCCCATTTTTTTTTTCATGGCTAACCCCCACTTATTCTTAATCTACACAGGGCTGGCCTCTGTAACTAGACATGTTGCTTCCATCTGCCTTTCTTCCTTTGGGTAGTTTTACTCTATGATTCTTTCTATTGAAGTAAAGATGCTTATTACACAGTCCAATGGTACTTAATGCAAATTTGAATGCTGTGAATTTGAGATTTTTTAATTGGATTATTTGTTGTTTTGGTGTTGAGTTGTATAATTTCTTTATATATTTTTGGACACTAAACCTTTATCAGATATGTCATTTACAAATATCTTCTCTCATTCAGTAGGCTTTTAGTTTTGTTGTTTCCTTTTCTGTACAGAAGCTTTTTATTTTGATGTAATCCCAATAGTTTATTTTTGCTTTTGTTTCTCTTGCCCAGGGGACCTATCTAGAAAATGTTGCTATGGCTGATGTCAGAGGATTTTTATGGCTTCAGGTCTCACATTTGGGTCTTTAATCTATTTTGAGTTTTTGTGTATGGTGTTCTTAAAGGCATTTGTTGAAGAGACTGCCTTTTCCTTATCGCATATTCTTTTTTTTTTTTTTTAAGATTATTTATTTATTTATTTATTTGACAGAGATAGAGACAGCCAGTGAGAGAGGGAACACAAGCAGGGGGAGTGGGAGAGGAAGAAGCAGGCTCATAGTGGAGTAGCCTGATGTGGGGCTCGATCCCATAACACCGGGATCACGCCCTGAGCCGAAGGCAGACGCTTAACCGCTGTGCCACCCAGGCGCCCCTCCTTATTGCATATTCTTGCCTCGTCTGTCAAAGATTAGCTGACCATATAATCATGGTTTTATTTCTGGGCTCTCTATTCTAAGTAGTGCATATTTTGACAAAGAGGGAGAACCAACATGTGTTCTAAGAATCAGAGCTCCATTAAAGTTCTAGTTTTATCATTTATTTGTGTAGTATTTGGTAAATTATTTATCCTTGCTAAATCTTAGTTTTCTCATTTTAAAAATTGATAGTATTATACACACTTTGTTATGTTTGCTGTAGAAATTAATGATAATATTTGGAAAGCACTAGGGACATGTTTTATGTTGTGTGAAATAAGACCACAGGCTGAGAATTTTTTAAAAGGTCCTCATCCTACATAAGAACAATATTTCAGGAAGAAAGATGGGGAATGCATACTGGTCAACCACTGGATGACCACAGTATGACACTGAGAACTCATAATTTATACATGAGCAAAACCAAAGATCCTCTCAAAGAACTGTTTCATAAGAACAGGGAAAGAGAGACCTTGGGACATTAAGAGAAGAAAGAAGACCATGATATCTTTAATAGAGAGGAAGGAATATCTTGGAGACCAAAGTAGAAAACAATGACTATTTAAGAGATATTGATACCATGCATTTAAAAGAAAACATATTACTATGAGAGATTTGGGATCTGGTAAGGAGTCCCAGGTTTATTTGTCTAGCAGAGTAAAACATTAAAGATACATGGTGGGGTTGCTGTGTTTGTTCTGTAAAATGTAAGTACCTCTTTCAGCTGAGATGTTAACTTTTCAACAAGTTATTGTGGAGGCTGATTTTTCTCCCTCATTGGCACAGAGTAAGCTCCCAATAAATAAAATAAATGTACCTTCTGCATTGAATTTTAATTTGTATAACAAATGGTTGTTTTGTCCAAGTATTTAATTGATGTGATGCCTTGTTTTCATTATGTATAAAATCCCTTACACTTTGCTCCAATAAATATCTTTATTAATAAAAGAAAAAAAGTAAAGAAGGTTAATTTCAATTCCAGGAATATATAGTCACACCTGTCAAATAAAAACGGGAAAACAAGAAGCTTCTTATTAAAATGAAATTATTGACATCAGATAGACATCTTTGCACATGTTATTCTCACTCTTACATGGCATGGTAGGAGAAAAGAGAGATTCCAGAAAGTGCCTCATGACTTCAGGGACTAGAATTAAGATCATAGTAATGAGATATTGGTTGAAGAAAACTATGTTAAACAAGCATTTAATTAGCCTTAGATGTTGTCAGCTTTCTGGCTGTGATGGGATTGAATGTGCAGGGTTTTCTTCCTCTGAGCCTAATTTTCTTCAGGGAAAAAAGAAATGTTGTCACTGATAATGTCGCCCACACTTATCATTATACTGGTTACATTTGACTGTGTGATGATGTGTGTGGGGATGTAAGCTTGAGCATATGAGGAGCTCTCTTTCTCATTATACTTCAGAAATTTCTTTTTAAATGTAGGTCACCATATAGCAATCAAATCTGGACTCATCATTCAGTTAGCAATGGGAAAGATGAAAAGGCCCAGGAGTTGGCATTTGAAATCAGACCTGGCTAAAAATGTAAACTTTTTCTGTTTTACCTTACTTAAAAAAACTATGATTTTAGCTTTCATCAATTGAACACCAATCCTATGTTACATATTTTATATGTAGATATACATATGATATATCATACATGGTATTTTATTAATAGTTTTGTTAAACTAGTAATTCATATCTTACTCTCATTTTACAGATACGAGGTTTAAAAATGTGCCTAAGGTTGTATAATGAGGAAGCAACATCAAGATCTGACTCATTTCAGCTATAGCTCAATTAAACTGTTGAAGGAGATGGTCCACAAAAGGAATTTGCCACATATTTGGGATTCGCTGTTTAAAGCACCACTACTTTTTGCATATCTTACCTAGCTGAGTCCTACTTGCCTTGATAACTCACGCGTTCACATGCTTATATAAAGCCCATGTGATTATATGCTCTTTTGAACCCTGTGTCTTATTTTTTTTATAGCCCTTTGGCAGTCTGGATATCAATTATCACTTTTTGCAATTATCAGTGTTTTCCCTCTTTATTTTTCTAAACTTCTCCGAATTTGGAAGCTAGACGGTTAAGGTAGAACAGAGAATCAAGGAATAGCTTTCAGGGTCTGTGTATGGCCCAATGTAAACACCAACCAAAACAATGTCAGTCATACTTCAGGTGCAATTGTAAATAGGACTGTTTTCTTAATTTCTCTTTCTGCGATTTCATTATTAGTGTTTAGAAATGCAACAGATTTCTGTATGTTAATTTTGTATCCTGCAACTTTACTGATCACTTACCAATTCTAGTAGTTTTTTGATGGAGACTTTAGAGTTTTCTCTATGTAATACCATGTCATCTGCAAAGAGTGACAGTTTTACTTCTTCCTTACCAATTTGGATGTCTTGTATGTCTTTCTCTTCTCTGATTGCTGTGGTTAGGACTTCCAGTATGATGTTGAATAAAATTGGTGAGAGTGGACATTCTAGTACTGTGTTGAATAAAACTGGTGAGAGAGGACATTCCTTATCTTTTTTTTTTTAAAGATTTTATTTATTTATTCGACAGAGATAGAGACAGCCAGCGAGAGAGGGAACACAAGCAGGGGAGTGGGAGAGGAAGAAGCAGGCTCATAGCGGAGGAGCCTGATGTGGGGCTCGATCCCATAACGCCAGGATCACGCCCTGAGCCAAAGGCAGACGCTTAACCGCTGTGCCACCCAGGAGCCCCGGACATTCCTTATCTTGCTCCTGGAAGGCATAGGGAGACCCCAACAAAATCAACCCAAGGTGTTCCACACTAAGACATATACTAATTAAATGGCAAAAAGTAGTGACAAGGAGATAATTTTAAAAGCAGCCAAAGAAAAGAAGACCATTATATGCAAGGGAAACCCCATAAGACTACCAGATGATTTTTCAGCAGAAACTTTGCAGGCCAAAAGGGAATGTCATGAAACATTCAAAGTGCTGAAAGGAAAAAATCTACAGCCAAGAATACTCTATCCAGCAAGGCTATCATTCACAATAAAAGGAGAGATAAAGAGTTCCCCAGAAGAGTTTAACAGAAGTTAAAAGAATTCATCACCACTAAACCAGCCTTACAAAAATGTTAAAGAGAATTCTTTGAGTCGAAAGAAAAGCTATAATCAGGATCAGGAAAATTATGAGAGGAAATAATTTTACAGGTAAATACATAATAATAAGAGTAGTAGATTAATAACTTATACATCAATACAGAGGTTAAAGTACAAAATCTGTAAAATCAATTATATCTATAAAAATCAGTCAGGGAACTCACAAAATAAAAAGATGTAGTGTATGACATCATATACATAAAACATGGGTGAAGAGTGAAAATTTAGTGTTTTTAGAATGGTTTAAACTTAAGAGGCCATCAACTCAATATAGACTGCTATATGCACAGAATGTTATATATGAGCCTAATGATAACTACAAATCAGAAACCTATAATATACATACAAAAAATAGAGAAAGAAATCCAAGCATATCTTTAAAGAAAGCCATTAAACCACAAGGGAAGAGAGCAAGAGAAGAAAGGAACAGAGAAGAACTACAAAAACAACCATAAAACCAGTAACAAGATGACAATAAGTACATACCTATCAATAATTACCTTGAATGTAAATAGATTAAAGGCTCCCATCAAAGATATAGGGTGACTGAATGGATAAAAAAGACTCATCTATATGCTGCTTACAAGAGACTCATTTCAGATCTAAAGACACATACAGATTGAAAGCGAAGGGATAGAAAAACTTTTACCAGCAAACTGAAGTGAAAAGAAAGTTGGGGCAGCAATACTTATATAGGACAAAGCAGACTTTAAAACAAAAACTGTAATAAGAGACAATGAAGGATACTACGCAATGATATAGGTAACAATCCTCAACAAGAGGATATAACAATTGTAAATATTTAAGCACCTAACATAGGAACACCTAATACATAAAGCAATTATTAACAGACACAAAGGAAGAAATTGACAGTAAACAATAATAGTAAGGGACTTTAACATCCCACTTAACATCAGTAGCAAGATCATCCAGACATAAAATCAACAAAGAAATAGTGGCTTTGAATGACATGTTGGACCAGATGGACCTAATAGATATATTTAGAATATTCCATCCCAAAACAGCAGAACACATATTCTTTTCCAGAGTACACAGAATGTCCTCCAGAACAGAACAAAACAAGTCTTAATAAATTCAAAACGACTGAAACCATATCATGCATCTTTTCTGACTGCAACAGTATAAAAGTAGAAATCAATCACAAGAAAATATCTGTGTAGAACACAAATACATGGAGGCTAAATAACATGTTACTAAACAATGAATGGTTCAACCAAGAAAAAAAAAAGAAAATGAAAAAAAAATACATGGAGACATATGAAAATGTAAACACAATGGTCTAAAATCTTTGGGATGCAGCAAAAGCTGTTCTAAAAGGGAAGATTATACCAATACAAGCCAACCTCAAGAAGCAAGAAAAATCTCAAATAAACAACCTAAACTTATACCTAAAAGAGATAGTAAAAGAACAAAGGCCAAAGCCAGTAGAAGGAAGGAAATAATAAAGATTAGAGCAGAAGTAAATGAAATAGAGAATAAAAAAAATAATATCAATAAAACCGGTAATTGGTTCTGTGAAAAGCTAAAAAAAAATTGATAAACGCTAAGAGACTCATTAGAAACAGAAGAAAGAAGTCCCAAATAATAAAAATCAAAAATGAAGGAGAAATAACAACCGACACTGTAGATATATGAAGGATTATAAGAGAATATCATGAAAAATTATATGCCAACAAATTGGACAACCTAGAAGAGATGGATACATTCCTAGAAACATATAACCTTCCAAAACTGAATCAGGAAGAAACAGAAAATTTGAATAGACCAATTATTAGCAATTAAATTTGATCCATAATAAAAAAAGTCCAAATGCTTCTTAAAAAAAAAAAACAGCTTTATTGAGGTATAATGACATACAGGGAACTGCACACGTTTAATGTGTATAATTTCATGAGTCTGGACCTATGCAAACATTCATGATACCACCATCACCACAGCCAAAGTAACAGGTATATCCAATCCCTCCCAAGATTTCTTTGTGTCCCCTGTGTCCCTTTGTTTTTGTTTTTTGTTTGTTTGTGTGTATGTGGTAAGAACATGACATTCTACTCTGCCATGTTGTTTATTCATTTTTCCCTTGGGTTCCAGTCTCACCTCACCCTTTGAACTCAATAAAACATTATTTCTAAAAGCCTTGGGGTATACCTTTGCCACAATTCTGGCTTACTATTTGTTCTCTTGTTCCTGCTAATCAATTCTCTCTTACCAGTTCAGCTGGTCTAGGACCATAATATCTGGGGAGACATACACAGGTAGACATATTCTAGGATTTACCCCTCAAATTGGAATTAAAAAGGAGGTATTTCAGAACATGTTTCCCCAATACTGATTCCTTCAGACCAAAAAACAATGGGACTTCCGAGAGTCTTTCAGGTATATATATAAAAACCTTTTTAATTGTATAAGGTAATAGTATTTTTTTCTTTTCCCAACTCAAGTAGTTCACATTGTCTATGAAATACCTTTGCCATTTATTCAATCATATTCTGAATAAAATGTTCATATATGTGTGTGTATTCTATTATTGTTCTATTATTATAACTATTATTCATCTTCTACTTAATAGGTTTTTCTACTTTGGGTAATTAACCTAAGTTCATTGAGATCTGGTTTTCTTACTTGTAAAATTTTGGCAACTTTTTTTATTAAAATATATGTGGATGGCTCCAACTTCAAAATTTGGTAAATAGAGAAATGGATATTTAAATATCAGTGTACTTCCTAAGAATAAAATCATGCTTAGTGTTAAATGTTAGCAGAAATGTGCAACTTTGACTATCATTCTTTCTTCTTGCATTCAGTGATTTATACATATTTTCTTTTAAACTTCCATAATTAATTTTAGTCTTATTTATTTATCACTATATTCAGCAGTTCCCTTTTTGGAGCCTCTACTGTTTGTGACATTCTGTGCTAGGCACAAAGATATAGAAATTAAAGATACAGACACTGTATTTGAGGAGCTTTTAGTATAAAATGTTACAGAGAAGTTAAGTGATTATTATAACGTGGTGCAATCTATCTGTTAGAACAGTTATTCTGACTACATTATGGAAGTAAAGAAGAGTGGCCTTTAACCCAGGAGGAAGAGGTGGATCAGAATAAGGCAGAGAGGCTTTTTGGCTGACAAACTGTGGTTACAGAATGAAGAAGGGCATGCTCAAAGGCACTTTCACCATTGAGTTTATTCTATTAATTATTGCTTATTTAGTACCCATCCTTCAGTAAAAGACTTGAAGGGATGAAGTTGGACTAATCTTTAATCACTGAAAGCTGTCATTTTTTGAAAGATGAAATGTGACAGATCCTTGAAAAATGGGGAGATCAAACTTAACGCAGCCATTAAAATAGAGCCCTCCTAACAAACAAGGTCTCCATGAAGCCAGGAAAATATTACTAAAATGGCTTCGAGACAATAACACTGTCTAGATATGAGACCAAGTTACCCTGGTAGAAAAGGCTTGACCTTGTATGATCTCATCTGCCTCTAAATCTTTATTGTGAACAGAACCCATGTTCTTACTCGGTGGGCTATTTAAATAATTTACTAAGAGATCAAGTAACTCAGAAGCTATAAATGAGTGTACCAGGAGAAAGACATTTATAATGTAGAGCCCAGAGGCATGGAAATAGTTATTACTGTTCCAGAGAATGTGTTGTTGTTTATGGTTTTTTTAGACCATGGGAAATTTTCATGCCCCGAATTACTGTCTTAATCTGCAAAATGAGAATTTTTATCTTTGTGCCTTCACTAGCATTAATTGAGAAGTAGTGTGTCCCCAAATCTTGTGTAGTCACTAAACCTCTTCTATACACGTTTGGGGCCTAATAAATGTCCATGAATTAATTAAAAGACAAAACAAAAGACATAAAATAAGAAGATACATTATTTGTGGAAAAAGGCTTTTGGAAGTCCAATGAAGGGAGACTATATAAAAATAATAATAAGATATTCAAAATAAAATAACCCATGTAAAACTGGTTGGAATAAGACTCAGATATCAGAGAGTGGCTGTCCAGGATGCAGACATACAGCTAGTAACCAGTGGGTAAACAGAAATGAAGGGGACAGGCCCATTAAGTAAAAGGAAAGACAGTGCCAAAGAGCCCATGAAATGATATTTGCTTTATTTATTCATTTAAATATTTACTGCCTACTATGTTCTGGGTGCCTGAAATACTGTAACAGCACTCCAGCCCGTCTTACAGGTTAACTGGCTTCAAGTTAACAAGCTCCTTACTTGCTGACCTAAATCCCTTGATCTGTAACAGGACTAATTCAGTCTGAGATTTGCAGACCACTGGCCTTGAGGAGTGAAGGACCAGAACTTTCCTAGGCCACAGAAGCCAGACAGTCTGTTTGAGGCCACCTTGGCTTTATGATTAGCCTGGCAATTTTTTTTTAGCAAAGTGATTTTCTTTTCTTTTCTTTTTTCTTTTTTTTTCAGCTCACACAAATGATTTTACTGACCTCTCTTTGCATACCTGTAGTTCTGACCCTGCCTTGCAGAAAGAACAGAGTACTCCTGCATATCACGACACAAGAACCAGACCCCTTCACAGGGCCCCAGAGCGCTGAGATAACATTTGTAGCTGGCATCATCGATCTGCATCTAATCAAGACATGTTGCAGGCCACTGCACTCCCTTTGCTGATTAAGTCCCCTAAATCCCTTTACAAACCCCTGCATCAGGCAGAAACCTTGGAGCTGGCTTTCAGAGGCGAGACTGCCTTCTCCCCAGGGTGCCAGTCTCCTGAATAAAGCTCAAATTCCATTCCAATTAAAAACTCATCACTTGTGGCGCCTGGGTGGCTCAGCTGGTCAAGTGTCTTCCTTAGGCTCAGGTCATGATCCCAGGATTCTGGGATCAAGCCCAGCCACCTCGCTCCCTGCTCTGCGGGAAGTCTGATTCTCCCTACTTATGGTTGCACTCTCTCTCTCTGAAATAAAAAAATAAAATCATTTAAAAAACCCAAAAAACAAAAAACCTCATCTCTTGTGTAGTGGCCTTTCCATGGACGGCAGCCAAACTTGGGTCCGGTAACAATACGTCAATAATAAACCTATAAAGATCCCTGCCCTCATGGAACTTGCATTCCAGTGGGAGTAGACAATTCCCAATAATAATCTAATTTTCAGTCTAAGTGGAGCAGCAGTGTTAAAGAGCAATAAACATAGCTATATTGCTAATGCACTTTGTACTTCTATCTACTATGCATTGGAAATCATTAGACACCTATTCTGCAAAGGCCCTCTGCCAAATGCTGAGAGGGATGAAATGAGACATGGTTCGGACACAAAGTGCAGATTATCCGGGTGGCACAGATGTCTATATACTCAAAGATTTTAAGTGTTTGGCTTGATTGAAACCACTGCTCTCTTGGACAGCTGGTTTTTGAAGACATACTCTTCATTGCGAAATAAAGCAAAGGTTGTTTCTCTCCCCATCAATGAAAAAATATGGATATATAATCCAACTCTTCCATATACTGTTTCCAGTTGGGCAGCCGTACATACATCATTTCACATGTGTGCAAATATGTGTGTAGGATAAAATCCAGAAATTTGAATTGCTGGGACAAAAGCTGCTTTGAATTTTAAATCTAAGGAATTTATTCACTTTTCCTTTGGGGAATTTTATAAATTTTATGTTCTCAGTGGTGATATTTTCCCATGGCCTCAACAACACAGCGTTATCAGGCTTATGTATTTTGGTCTTGTGCCTAAAAGAAGAAAAAGGATATTATAATATAATCTTTATTTTTATTTCCTTATTGAGGTTGCAACATGTTGTCATATTTAAAAAGTATTTATATTTCCATTTCTTTGAATTCCCTATTCATAACCTTAGTTCATTTTTCTATTGATTCATTAATCTATTTCTTATTTATTTCTGGAAACCTTTAATCCTTTGTAATATAAATTGCAATTTTTTTTTCAGTTTGTCATTTCTTTCTAGACTTAGGTTATGATATTTTGTCACGAATATGATATTTTTATGCTGTTGACTTTACCCTTAAAAAATCTTTTATAGCTTCTGTATTTTGAATCATGGTTATAAAGGTCTCAGCTCGTAAGAGGCTATAAAACAGCTTTTCCATGTTTTCCTCTATTTTTATGATGTTATTTTATTTTTGCATTGAAATGTATGACCCAGTTGGAATCCACTGTGATCTTCAGTATGAAGAATAGATCACCTTTAGATTATTCGAAATGGCTCCCAGTTTTTTCAATACCATTAATTGAGTGATTAACCTTATTATCCACTGAATTGAAATGACACACATGAAATACAGTAATTTCCCATATACATTTGGGTTTATTTTTTAACTTTCTATTCTACTTATTGATCCATTTAGCTGAATACAATTTTATTATATTATACGTCAATGATGCATTGTTATTATTGAGTTTTAAGGTTTAATATCTATTAAGGCTGGTTATTGTATTTTTTCTTTTCTTTCTTTTTCCTTTTTTTAAGTTTCTTGAGAATTTGTATCTGTCTGTATGTTTTTCCATGTGAAGTTACAAAGCATCTTATCTAGTTCTGTCCCAACTTCAAAGGATGTGAGAAAATTATTGGTATTGTTATTTGTATCATACTAAATTTAAAACAAATTAGAGTTGACATCTTTATATTATTATTATTTATTATTATTGTTATTATTATTCAGCCTTTTTCTCCAAGAACATTTGTTCCATCTTTCTCTTTCTTTCCTTCTTTCTTTCTTTTCTTTTTTTCTTTTGATTTTAAAGTTTTCTTTATATCAAGTTTTCTTTATATCAAGTTTTCTTTATATGAATATTGTACATTTCTAGTTAGGTTTATTCCTAGCTATTTAATCTGTAAAAGCAAGGTTATTTTTGCCTGGGTTCCTTCAAAGACCCTCTCTGGATTTGGTCTTTTTCTGATTATGGAAGATACTCCAGGCATGTTTCATAATTTCTCTTCCCTTCCTGTCCCAAGTACATTCTTACTTCAGAGATAATATGGGGCACCTGGGTGGCTCAGTTCGTTAAGTGTCTGCCTACGGCTCTGGTCGTGATCCAGGGGTCCTGGGATCGGATCGGGCCCTAGGATCCCAGTGTCCTGAGATCAAACCCTGCCTTCTGGTCCCTGCTCAGCAGGGAGTCTGGTTCTCCCTCTGTCCCTCTGTCTCACGCCCTGCTTGTGCTCTCTCTGGCTCACTCTTCTCTCAAAAAAAAAAAAAAAAAAAAGTCAAATCTTTTAAAAAAATGTGTATCCATTTCAACAATCAGTTCTCTCAGCTTCAGTAATGTTTCTCTCTCAAATAATTAAGTAAAATCGCTAAAAAAATGCATGTCCATTTTAACAATCAGTTGTCTTAGCTTTAATAATGTTTAACATTTTATTTATCTCCCATAGTTTAGACTTGCTCAGGCTTACACCGCTAAGCCTGGTAAGGCTGTGGTCCGCTTTCATCTTTTGACCTAGCTCTGTGCCTTTCTCTCACCCTAGCACCGGGAGGAGAGCGTGCCCTGGTATGTGTGGTGACATTATAACCTGACGATGGTTCCCCCTGCACAAGGTGGAGGCACATAATTGCTGCTTTTTCTCTCCTGTGCTTTTATGATGCTTTTTGTTTTTGTTTGTTTTCAGAGCTTATCCTAATGCTGGCTCTTCTCAGTCAGCCTCTAGGCTTCCAGCAGTACCCCCACTCCAAGTATTCCCAATGTTTGTCCTTTTTTTTTTTTTCTGGCCTTCTTTTCTTTTTTCTTTTCTTTTCTTTCTCTCTCTCTCTCCCTTCCTTTCTTTTTTCTTTTCCTTTTTTTTTTTTTTTAAGTCCAGTTGATCTGCTCCCATCGATAAAGCTGATCTTTGGAGAACACTTTCCTCAGCTTTACCCTAACTAAGTGCAATTTCTACTCAGTGCAACCTTCTTTCTCAGAGTGTCACGTAGGAGTAGCTCAGAAAGATTTTTATCTTTAGACAGTACCTGGTGAGAATTAAACACTAATTATCACAACACTAGCAGGTGGTCAGTTCTCCAAATAGTTTTCCTGGTGGGGAGGGAAAGGTCCTCCCCTCTTCTCCTGTGGAGAGTTATGAGGACATGGGAGCTTGGGGAATGCATACAGTTCCAATAACACCATCCAAAGTGATTCTCTCCATGGCCTCTAAAAACATGCTCCTTTAACGGTGAGATGAGAGATTCCTAAAGCTGGCATAAACAGTTTTCATGGCTGCCTCTTGTACTACAAATGTCATCAAGTAGCTTGTTTTAGCATGTGAGGTTTCTCAGTACCTATTCTATTTCTCTTGTACCCTTGAGACTCAGCTAAACTGAAAATAAGTCCCGTTTTAACATCCGAATACTGCACTGCAGTAACAAAAATACTGCACTACAGAAACTTGAAGGTGAAAGTTCACTGAGGTCACTGTGATAAAGTACTCTTTGATTTTTGATTGTGGTCCTCTTATTTTCTAGGATACACTGTCATTTCTCAGGAGAATAAATTCTCTATAAGTTTTTATTCACTTAGGTTAATTTGAACTTGATCTAAGCAACTAAAAATACAGGTGAATCAAATTTAATAGCATAACTTTATAATCACCTCATTACGTTTATCTCCATGATAAAGTTCTATCTCTTCTCTGACTGGTTTCCTCCACATTTTACCTTTTTTTCTCCCCCTCTCTTGCATTTCTCGAGAATATTCCTTTCATTTGAAAGAAGCATTCTTCAGCCTCTTAAGGATATCTCGGAGTTGACTTCTCTACATACTTGTGTGAAAAGAGTAAAAATGCTATTGCTCAGAAGCTGAGAATACTGCCGTAGAAATATTTTGATAACCATAAAGTCACTCTTCATTTCATCATTTGGTTAATACAAAATGGCTGTGGTTTTCCTCTTGCCTTTCCAAGGCATTCACTCATGCTACTACCACTGCATAGACTGCTTTTGCACACCTTCCTCTGAGTAACTGTCTTCCATTCATCCTTCATGATTCAGCTTATGCATATATTGAAAGATATGCTTAAAAACAGGGCTAAGTTCAGAATGCCATTTTCCAAAGTATATTAAAAAAATAGCTAATTTTAAATCTGATGGTTTTCCCTATCATACCCATCATAAATTATAGAATGTTTTATTTGAATGTTATTTATTCAAAGACAGCATTACACATATATATGCCCCTGTTAGATTTTAGACTAAAAATGTCAAAATATACATTATTCTTGTATTCTTCTTTATATTTTTTGTCTTAGTATGATTGGTATAGAAAACAACTAAGACCTCTATGTTATATTTAAGAAAATTTATGTCATAGAGTTTTAGTATTTAAAGAAACTCTAAAGCTTATCTGGATGAAACTTCTACTGAATCCAAAAATTCACTCCAGTACATTACTGTACAATACATACATTGACAGCATGTCACCAGCTATCTGCTTGAATAGTTCAGGTGAAGAGCACTAGCTTTTCACAGCAGAGCTCTTCAGGGTAGTTTCAATCTTATAAAATCTTTTATTATACAGAATCAATGTCTGCTTCCCTGTAATATGCCCACATTTTTGCCGGGAAAGCTAAAGTCTACCTGCTCTTTTAGTACCTAGGAACCGAATGCTTGTTTTGTTACAACTATAGGATCAGAAATGCAGGAATAAACAATAAACAAGATTAGATTCATACCCTAGAGGAGGTTAGTCTTGTGGCAACTTCTCAGATATTTGAAAATAATTATTAACTTAATGTTGATATTAGTATACCCTCATATTAGGTAATTTTTTTAAGTATAAAAATGTGAACATATATTAGATGACAATGACAAGTGTTAGATAATCTCCTACTCAGAGTTTTGTTGAATCTCTCTCTCTCTCTTCTTTTTTTCTTAGTGCATCCATGTAACTTAAAAAATATATATATGTGTGTGTATATATATATATATACACACACATATATATTTATTTATTTTATAGAAATTTGTCATGGTTTAAAATTTTAAAATAAAATATCTAAAAGTCATTGACTGTTGAAAGTATATGAAAGTAAATGTATCAAATATATCTTAATTTATTTTTTAATTTTTCAAATGTATCTTTAAAGTGTATCTTTAAAGTTACATAAAATTATCTGACAATTTTGGTTCTGCAGAGGCCAAATGTGAGTTTCACACTATGAAGTAATGCAGGGCTTTCAAAACCTAACATGATCTTTTTATACTTTTAATGGATTTGTTGGGTATGGATCACAGAAAACAAAAGCTCTTCTGTATTCTGTCCTGTCCAGTCCACACTTGCTGTCCCTTATTTATTTCTGGAAACCACATTATAAAGTGCTACTGAAAAGCTTGAAAACAATGAAAAATAGCTGAGATGATAAGGCATTTAGAAAGATATTTCAGAAAGAACCATTAAAGCAAATGAGAGAGTATGAGAGACACATGTAAGTGTCTTCACATTGTGGAGTGGCTGTCACCCAGAAGAGGAAATAAGAGCTTTTTTTTTTTTTTTTGTAACTCTAAAGGGCAAAGCTAAAACCAGTGTCTGAATGTCACTGGGTAACATGTTTCAATTTACAACAGCAAGAGTCTTTTTTATTGAATCTTCCCCAGTATAGAAAAGACTGTGTCATTGAAAATAAAAGTGTCATAGCAAAGAATGACTGAATATTTGTTTGGTGTCTACAGAAGAAATCCTCATGCCATGTGTGGTCTTTAAAAGCACAAAAGAGGAGGAGAAGATGAAATTATATTTAAATTCATATACAGTAACTTTATAGAGTTGGAGAAATTGTCAGTCTTGGAATATTATAATGAACAAAACAACAAAGACAACACTTACCCTAAGAAAAAGACTAATTTATATATACATGTTAGGAAAAAGAGGCTTGTACATAGGAAATACCTTATAGAGGAATGGCTTTTTAAAAAATAAAATCCATTGTAATGGGGATTTTTTTCTTTAGGCTATCATCAACCAACAGAGATGGGATATACCTTCCTATATGAAACAATACAAAATCATGTAAAATATACAAGACAATGATTTTTAAGATGTTGGAAATTAGGATATGATTGATAATGATCCCGGCAAAATGTAAAAAAAATGAAGTGAATTCTGATTGCCCAACCTAACAACCTGAGAGAGTTCTTAGATCATGGTTCTGTGATGGAGAACCCAGGTGGAGCCTGGCAGTAACTTGAGTTGAAGAGATGATGCTGGGAGCCTAGAAAGGCCAAGATGACAAGAGCACGCAGGGAAGAGTAACACAGAGGAGAGAGTTGCACATGGATAGAACTCTAGAGATATGCATAGGGTCCTCCTCCAGTCTTAAGCTTAATATTTATCAGTGTTAAGTAAGTGCTGAAACTAGCTAAGGAGGGAAAAGGGCCACCTGAAGGGATTATCTCAAGCTGACATAGGGGTGTGAATGGCTCCTGTTCTTACCAGTCCTAGTAGAAAAATCTCATAATTCATTGGGTAATGGGTAGAGAAATCAGAAGGATTCTACCTCAGTATTTGATAAAAAATTAGCCTTAGTCAACATGCTGGTCTGGTTCTACCTAAGGAAAAAATGTTTAATAGCAAGACAAAGAAGATCAAGTTGGTTCCCAGTACTTAACTATATCATGAAACAGAGATCAAAATTATTTATAGAAGTTCAAAAAATCCAGAACTAAATACAATAAAATTCAGAATGTCTGGCATTCAACCAAAAATTACTAGGCATACAATAAAGAAAATACAATCCATATGAGAGGTAAATAAATCACAACAGACTCAGAATGGTACAGATGATAGAACTAACAGACAAGAACATCAAAAAGCTAATTATAACTAAAATCTGTATGTTTAAGTAAGGGAAAGATTAAGCATGGTAAGTAGAGACATGGAATATATAAAGAGAAACAAATAAAAATTCTTGACTTAAAAGCTAAAATGGTTGAAAGGAAAAATATACAAATTGGGATTGGGATTAACAGGACATTAGATATTGCAAAGAGAAGCTTAGTAAAATTGAAGACATGACAATAGAAACATCCAGAATAAACACAGAGAGACAGAGGAAAACAAACAAACAAAAACCATCTGAATTCAACTTCAACTTTAGGGAGCCAAAAAACTCCTAGAAGATTTTATTTTATTTAAAAAAAATTTTTAAAGATTTTATTTGAGAGAAAGTGAATGAGAGACAGCATGAGCAGCGGGAAGAGCAGTGGGAGGAGCAGGCTCCCCTCTGGGCAAGGAACCTGATTCAGGGCTTAGATCCCAGGACCCTGGGATCATGACCTGGGCCAAAGGCAGATGCTTAACTGACTGAGCCACCCAGGCACTCCCTAGAAGATTTTAAATATGTAATGAAGGTCCATGAAGGACAGCTGGGCAGAAAAATACTTAAAGAAAACGAGTCATAATTTTTTTTTTTCAAATTTGTAAAAGCTCTAAACCCATAGATACAAAAATCCCAACTAACCCAAAGCACAAGAAACATGAAGAAAATTACATCATAATCCAGGAGTTTTTAAAAACATAAATCCTTAAAGCAGGCAAAAAAAAATACAAATTAAGAGGATACTTTCTTTATCTTTGGGCACAATTCAAGGCAAAAAAACAATATAGTAACATCTTTAAAGTACAAGGGAAAACTAGATGTCAACCTAAAAATCTACCCCCAGAAAAAAATCTTTCAAAAATGAAGGAGAAATGAAGGTACTTTGAGATATACAAATGGAAAGAACTCATTGCTAGTAGACCTAAACTAAAAGATATTGAAGAAAGTCCATGAGACCAAAGGAAAATAAAATAGAAAAATCTGAATCTACAATATGAAAACTAGAGCACTGGAATTGGTAATGACAAGGATAAACATAAATGCATTTTTAAAAATTATTTAAGTACTTTGAAATAAAAGTGATTATTAAAACAAAAATAATCACAATGTGTTGTTATGGCTATAGATGTAGGTGCTAAGAACAGCTCTGAATACACTTATTCATCTGATCCATCTTGAACAAGGAAAAACATGAATTACTTGGCTTATAAATTTTCCTTCATTGAGTAGAAAAAGATGTGCAGCCGAAAGTCCTATTTCAGTATTTATTCACCTTTTACTAGATTGTGCCATAAGATCCAGCTCCTAAATTCTCAATGGCTTACCACAACAAAGATTTATTTTTTATTCATGATACATGTAAATTGCAGATTATTTATGGCTGTGTTCCCGGTTTGAGGTAACATCCCCAAATGGGGCATTGTTCTTCTTGTGCAGGAGGGAAAGGGAAGTACTGGAAACACACGTGGCTCTTAAAGCTTCTCAGCAGAAGTAGCACACTTCATTTCTACCCACATTTGAGTATGTGGGGAGGTCACATGGCCAAGATTGATGTCAATGGGGCAAGGGTGTTTAATCTTTTTAGAGGGAAGGCAATGAAAAATGAGAACAATAATAAAACTTTATCACACATTCCTACACCCAATGACCCAGCTGAATGTGGTCTATTTACATGTATGAGGATAATAATTTGCCTTCCATATCTATCTGTTTTTATTTAACTGCGTGATATTTCATCTTGAAAATATTATGCAAATTTGCCTCAGTCTTTCTCTTTATCACTATCATTATCAAAGGGCTATTCTTCTATGGCAAGATTTAACAAAAACTCTAAATGAACATACCAAATACAAGCAAAATTATGAAAATGATAGATTTTTTCACTTGGAAATGTTGAATATGTGGCTAAGAATTAAAGCTCTATTTATTTATGATATGATAAGTGCCAGTTTCTGTACTATATACTTCATCTACAGTACAATATTTTATCTTCATAATAATCTAAGAAGGCAGATGCTTTTTTCCAATCATACAAGAATATTATGTCTCAAGATATTATATAACTCTACCTCAGATCTAGGATCTATATAGAAATAGGAATCAGATTAAAATCTAGCCCTATCATCATTTATCAGCTTGCTCAGCTATGAAACAACATGAAGGCCCTCACAGTATTTTTCCCCATGATACATAGAGCCATTTTTGGGAAAAGCCCACATATCAAATGATTTAAATACTATACAAATGGAGTATTAGTTAAGGTAATTAATTATTTGCTGTAACTGAAACCTCAAAGTCTGAGAGACTTAATGCAATAAAGGTCTATTTGTGATTAAATAATGTCTGATACAGGCCAGGTGACCATTCTCTATCCTTTAGTTAACTCCCTCTAAACACTTGACCTCAATGTGAGTAGGGTGGAAAAGGGAAAGGATAAAGGACACACTGACACATAGTGCAGGGATCAAAACTGGGCACATAACCCAAACTGACTGCAAGGAAGTGGAGGCAAACACAGGGAATATTTTTTGAGTAGGGACTGTCTCTACTACATACCATAACCATAGAGAAAAACACTTAATCACAAAGAAACACTTGTATATACTTATCTAAAGTAAGAATCAAGAAAAGCAATTGATAATTGTTTCATGTGTTTAAATAAATGTAATTTCCTTCAGAACCTAAAAATTATGTCTTTTACAATCAATAAAAGCTCTGAGCACACATTAGGCATTCATAAGTTTTAAATTGAATCTAGGAAAATATGTATTTGTATATTCTGCCATAAACGTGGATTATGGACTGGAGGATGCTCAATAGAATGAAAGAAAATTCATTTGCATTTTAATACAGCAAATTGACAAAGAACTTCCTGACTATTCAAATATGGAATCCCTGAAGTTCTTCACTGAAGCAGATGTGAAGTACTCCCACCCTTGAGAAATAATTAGGCTGTAGTTTCTAGGACTATTTAAATGTAGAATTTTCCTGAATTTATTTTCATCTAATTCTAGAATTCTATAATTTTTGTTAGATTTTCAACATTGCATGGTACTTATAATGTTTATTTTGTTATTCAAGTCTAGAACAGGGCCTTGAGGCATAGTATGATCCTTGTGGGAAACAAGTCAAAGAAATAAATGAACCCATCTTCTTCTTTTCTTCGTGGTTATTTATTTACTCTTTTCTGACCAGGTATCCCCAAATATAATAATCTCATTAAAAATAAGCTCTTGAATTAAGAGAACAAAAAAAAAAAAACCACTCATTTTAGAAAGCCAATGTCACTCTATTAATCTCAAATTTGAAACTGAGGTCAGTGATCCAAAATCCAGGTCAAATGAGAGAGGAAGGGCTACAGGCACTGTGGAAAATGGTATAAAGGCTCCTCAAAATATTAAAAATAGAATTACAATGTGATCCAGCAATTTCACTTCTGGGGATATTCCCAAAAGAAACAAAAACAGTATGCTGAAGAGAGATCGCGTTTACTGCAGCATTACTGACAATACCCAAGACATGGAAATAGCCTAAATGTCTACTGACAGATGAACGAAGAGAAGAAGTTGTAATTGTATATATAAAATATTATTCAGCCATAAAAAAAGTAGAAAATCCTGGCACTTGCAACAACACGGATGGACCTTGAAGGCATAATGCTAAGTGAGGTAAGTAAGTCAGAGAAATATAAATAGTGTATGATCTCATTTATATATGGACAGATAGTGTATGATCTCATTAAAAAAAAAACAAAACACCAAACTCATAGAAAAAGAGATTAGATTTGTGGCCACCAAAGGCATGAGGCTGGGGGAGGGGGAATTGGATGAAGGTGGTCAAAGGGTACAAACTTTGAATTGTAAGATAAATAGGTACCAAACGTAATGTTCAACATGATGACTCCAGTGAACACTGCTCTATAGTACATATGAAAGTTGTTGAGAGAGTAAATCCTAAGAGTTCTCATCACAAAGAAAAAAAAACATTCTTTTATCTTTTTTTCTTTCCTACCTGTATGAAATGATGGATGTTACTATAACCACCTGCAGTAATCATTTTGCAATACATATAAGCCAAATCATTGCTCTGTACACCTTAAACTTATACAGTGCTGTAGGTCAATTATCTCTTAATAAAACGGGAGGAAATAGCATGTATATTTTTATCTTGGTGGTTGTTACCAACTTACTCCCTAAAAATGTACCAATTTCATTCTTATCTACGGTATGAGTGCCCACTTCCCTCAAGCTTGCCAAAATATGCACTTTAAAACTTTACATATGTTTACTGATTTTTTTGTATATATGAATTGCCTCTTCACACATGTTGCCCTTTTTAGGGCCAGCTTTTTCTTATTGACTTCTTCCCACTGCAGGTGGTCATTTTTCTTTAGACATTGATATTACCTCTAAACAGAAGTTGTAGAGGAATAAATTCTGTGTGTTAAATTAAAAAAAAAAACAAAAACAAAAATAAGAGAGGTAGGGTTTTGTAATTTCAATGAGCAATCAAACCATGAGAGACTCGACTCCGGGAAACAAACCGAGGGTTACAGAGGGAGGGGGTTCGGGGGATGGAGTAACAGGGTGATGGGCATTAAGGAGGGCATGTGTTGTGATAAGCACTTGGTGTTATATGCAACTAATGAACTGATGAACACTACATCAAAAACTAATGATGTACTATATGTTGGCTAACTGACTATAATGATAAAAAAATAGATGCACAGAGCACAAAGCAAGATGAGAACATACAAATATGTCATATGTTATAAAAATCTGATTAACACAGAATTTTTAAAAAGATCCAGCAGATAACAGATAGTAGTGTGCTCATATCCACACCTCCAAGCTGGAAGCAGGATACAAGAAAGGGTGAAACTAAAATGTTCATATTCAAATGGGCTTTTTGGAAAAAATGTACCTGATCAAAATGGAGTTGGGTCTGGGAATCTCAGAATCCTGCAAATGAATGTAATTCTACCATTTCTATATATACGCAGGGTTGTGTTGCTCCCAAGAGACTTTGCCTTTAGGTAAGAAGGTTTTTGTTATATTTTCTTGAGAGCTAGAAAGTGAAGGAGGGCTGCTCCCAGAAGTAAGACTGGGTTCTTTGGTTTAGATTACCTCATCGTACTAAACTCAAAAATAGAAAATGCATAGCAATATCCAATCCTTCTGAGGCATTGTCAACATAGTAGGGTTTGCTTCAAATGAGAGGATATAGTATCAAATAAAAATAATAAAGAATCTCTATAGAACTCTATATTACATACTTAGACAACTCAAGAACTCATCAACCATTCTGAAGAGTGGATTAAACTATGGCCATCTACTTCAGCATGTTAGCAAAAAGCAATTAACATGCCAAAGCCCTTGATGTATTTAGAATTTTATCATCATTCCGGCAGTTTAATAGTACAAACGTGACCAGCAAGATTTGGATTGGTTCCATATACAATGGCATGCATATTGCTTAAATTAAATTAAAATCTATGATTTTATTTCACTTTAGTGACAAAATAAGCAGAGAATATCTTGGTCATTTCTTGAATTTGTTGATTTTTTGAACTGCTTACTTCAAGTGATGGAATTTTTATTTTACCTTTTTATTGTGTCTGATTCAAAATAGATTGGGTCTCAATGCAACAAGGTTTATATTAAGAAAAACCCAACACATAGACACATTAGCCTTACCTAATAGGTTTAACTACTAATGGATAAAACAATCTTTTTGTGAGGTAATGTTTCACTTATGTTATGAATCCCCAAATGTCCCCAGGTTAGTTATTTCTCCTGTCTTTGCGCTATCACTTTGCCTTGCTCTGTCTACCATAGCACCTATCATAACAAAGATTGTTTACAACCTCAGTGGTTTTTGTTTTTGTTTTTAAAGATTTTTATTTATTTATTTGACAGAGAGAGAGAGACAGCCAGCTAGAGAAGGAACAGAAGCAGGGGGAAAGGGAGGGGAAGAAGCAGGCTCCCAGCGGAGCATGGAGCCCGATGTGGGGCTCGATCCCAGAACCCTGGGGTCACGCCCTGAGCTGAAGGCAGACGCTTAATGACTGAGCCACCCCGGCGCCCCCTACAATCTCAGTTTTAATATTAAACTGAGATGTTCTTCAGAGTATGACTGAAATACTGCTTTTTTACAACCCCTGTGTGTTGCACATTGTTGGGCATCTGGTAATCACTTACCTGCATTTTCTTGACTTGAATTGATGGAATGACGATGACACCTCAGAATATATCATCTGAATGGCCTCTGTCTAGGTAGAAATGAGTGCTCATTGACCCTTTGACCATTAGGTCTTTTGCATCCATTTCACGTTTAGAAGGGTAATGGCAAATCTATATCTACTCTGATCGATATCACAGTGTTTCTGAAACACTGCAGAAGTAGATACAGATACTCTTAATGACAGACTGTTTCTGTGAGCAATTATGCTTCCTTTTTAGTTCCCAATGGTGGCAGTGAGATGACAATAAATAAAACACAGATGGTGTTAGAGAGTTTGAATATTTGATTGTCTTGTTAATAAACAAACTAGCTCTTCTAGAATTGTAACATTTCGTTGATTTGTTGTTGTTGTTCATTTGAAGTTAATATACAGCCCCACAATACTGAAACAGTACTGAAACAACGGGCTGAAATGGCAAAAAATGTTAGCCTGTATTGTGAAAGAGATAGCACAAATTTAGAAGTTGGGAAATATTCCAAATTATTGATTGAATTTTGGAAATCATTTAGTGATCTTTTGATAATTTCTCCCCTTCTCTAGTTAAAAATAATATCATATACGGCACATCTCACCTCTTATTTTGATAAATTCCCCATTTTGTTCAATTACAAAGATGACCTTCATTTAAAGGTCATTGAAATATTTCATTTAAAGGTCATAAGAAATATTGTCTTGATTATATAATTATCTAAATTACAGAGATAAGTGGATCTTTTATGAACTTTGTATGCACTATCTATAATATCAATAATAAATCTGAAAACATTATTTCCATTTTTTATTATATTCAGTTAGCCAACATAGAAGCACATCATTAGTTTTTGATGCAGTGTTCAATGATTCATTAATTGCGTATAACACCCAGTGCTCATAACAACACGTGCCCTCCTTAATCACCCGGTTATCCTATCTCCCCCAAACCCCCTCCCCTCTGAAACCCTCAATTTATTTCCCAGAGTTCAGAGTCTCTCATGCTTTGTCTCCCTTTCTGATTTCCTCCCATTCAGTTTTCCCTCTCTTCCTCTATGGTCCTCCACGCTATTCCTTATGTTCTACAAATGAGTGAAAGCATATGATAATTGTCTTTCTCTGCTTGACTTATTTCACTTAGCATAATCCCCTCCAGTTCCATCCATGTCCATGCAAATGGTGGGTATTCGTCCTTTCTGATGGCTGAGTAATATTCCATTCCATTTAGATGTAGAACGTGAAATGCAAAGATTTTAAGTAACTAACTCAAGAGCACATACTTAATTATTTAAGTCTAGAATACAAAGTCAAGTCAGTTTGATTCCCTTCCATTTTCTATGCTGTATTATCTCTTATGCTATAAGATATATCTATGTTTATATCTACCTATATATCTATATGGAGTTATAAAATAAATTATAAAATGGACAATGCAATTAATCAGCAGGGTGAAACATGTCTTTCCCTGTCTTAGAACTCACAGAAAGGGAGTACTAGTTATGCTTGTCAGAATTCCCTAAACATAAGACCATACAAAACCATTAATTTTACCCAAGAAGATGCACTCCAGGCCCTTTCAAGTCTACAAGGTAGATTTACATATGCGCTTTATCTTGTTTCTAAAAACTGAAACAATGAATAGGCCATATACCTACAGCTGTGTTTCCATCTGAATAAAAGATTGTGGAAACAGGAAAGGAGAAAGTCTCAGGTTTTTATTTAATTAATTTAAAAATCATTCTATTAACCTGATGTTGTCAAAGTCTGCATTTGAGATGTCACTGTGAAAACTGATTTTTCCATTCCCCTTTCTTTTTTTTTTTTTTAAGATTTTATTTATCTATTTGACAATAGAGAGAGACAGCCAGTGAGAGAGAAAACACAAGCAGGGGGAGTGGGAAAGGAAGAAGCAGGCTCCCAGCAGAGCATGGAGCCCGATGTGGGGCTCGATCCCAGAACCCTGGGATCATGCCCTGAGCCGAAGGCAGACGCTTAACAACTGAGCCACCCAGGTGCCCCTCCATTCCCCTTTCAACCTCAAATCTGTACACTGTACTTTGGGGTTGCCTTCCAAAACAAAAATAGCCTCTATTGGACAATTTTGTCTTTTATCTTTGAGAATTCTGATTTCCAGTTGCACTGAAAAGTATTGGGCTTGTTTCTCTATAAATAAAAGGGAAATTATTTTCACTTGAAGCATACATTGTTCAATAAGCTTAAACAACAAACAAATGAAACAGGTAAGTATTTGCTGGCTGCTCCTTTCTCTCCATCTTCTAAAAAAGAATTCTTTGCTAACTGAGCAATCTCTTCCTGATGGGAGAAATGTAGAAAGGCAGAGAATGAGAGCCAACCAAATTGTTCCATATGAGAATATAGCTGACTTTTGAACAACGTGGGTTTGAACTATGTAAGTCCAGTTATATGTGGATTTTTAAAAAGATTTTATTTATTTATTTGAGAGACAGAGATAGTGACAGAGATAGTAAGAGAGCCCAAGCTGGGAGGAGAGGGAGAAGCAGGCTCCCTGCTAAGCAAGGAGACCAATGTGGGGCTCGATCCTAGGACCCTGGGATTATGATCTGAGCCGAAGGCAGACGCTTAACCAACTGAGCCACCCAGGTGCCCCTATGTGGATTTTTTTCTTAAATAGAGTACAGTACTGTAAATATATTTTCTCTTCCTTATAATTTTTTAAAAACATTTTGTCTAATTTAGTTTATTGTAAGAATATAGTATATAATAAATCTAACACACAAACTATGTGTGAATCAATGATTTATGTTATCAGTAAGACCTCCAGTCAATTGTAGGCTATTAGTAGTCAAGTTTTTATAGAGTCAAAAGTCTTACATGGATTTTTCAACTGCATGGAGGCTTAACACCCCTAAGCGCCACACTGTTCAAGGGTCAACTATGGGTGTTAGATGCTTCTGCTAAGACAATAAATAGCAGAAGAGTGGAAAAAATGGGATCTGGGGTAAAAGGAAGATTATATGACCAATTACATGAAGATTAAGACTTTAAAGAGAAACATTTATATAGAAAATTTTTAAGAAATCTTTCAACATGTTCCTTTGTAACCTTTTTCCATATTTTTTAATAAAATGATTTTGAATAGTTTAGCTATACTTCCAAGTTTAGCTTTTTTGAGTTCCATTATTAAACCAGTATGTGGAGTAAAGGTCACGCACTTTTGTTTCCCTTTGGGAACGAATAAATAGGATTTTGGGTCTAATGTGCATTAGCTAGCTATAATGCATCAATAATATTTTTCTAACATAACCACATAGTTACTGGGTTTAAGGTGCAAAGGAATAGAGGACAACTCTAAGTAAGTGATAGTGTTTCTTTTAATCTACCTCAAAGTTAATAGAAATTGTGTAGTCGACTCTGCCAATTAAAATGTAGACTTTGAGATAAATTAGAATAAGTAGTTGGATGTGTGGAATGTAGCACCAGAGGTACACATCATTGGGTTAGGCCTCTGACTGGGAAAGTCTAAGGAACTTTTGGGCATTTCAGAATTTAGTACATACTCCATGAATAGATATTTACCTAATACCTTGAAATCTTTCCAAGAAGAGAGGAGGGGAAACTGTGGCAGACCTGATTGGATCCAGAACTGATTGTGTTCAGAGTCATTATAGATCTTCACTAGAGAAAAGTATATCTATTGGAGGTTAAACTATTGTGGTAGATGAAACAATCTAGCCAGCCCTGTAGCCGTAGGTAGAGACATCTACTTCAGATTTAGAGAAAATCATACAATTAGTCCCTCATCCAGATAAGAAATAAAGGAAGTCTAGTCTAAATCAACTTATGAGGAAAAAGTATTTGAGGCAGAGTCTACAGGGATAGGATATGAGAGATGAGAGAGAGGGAGAGGGCCACTTATGTGTTCTCCCAGGTTTTTGGCTTAGTAGAAAGAATGGAATTTGGCATCATCAGGAAAGCTGGGCGATACGATGACAGAAATCAGTTTGAGGTAGTGCTGCAGGATAAGGGTGGTGGGAGCGTGTTCATTTTGTACATACGGCATTTTATATCTATAAGATATTTGCAGAAGTTTCCTAATATGCAAAGTATTATATGACTATGAAATCTTGAAACTGGTGCCATGGTTGATAAACATGAGGGTAGAAACAATCTACTAAGGAAGGTAGATTGCAATGAGAATCTGAGCAGCTACATAGATTTAATGGATCTTCTCAGTTCTATATGGAAAAATAACTCCTTAGCTGAGTAATATCTAAGTAACTAGTATTAAGTAAAAATTCTTAAATTTACATCTACACCTTGCAGGACCTCACTGTGAATTGTTTTTGAGTCTTTCATGGTTGCTCATACCTTCTGCTGGGTTCAAATTCTAGCTTAGCAAATCAATGAGTGACCCTGTAGCAGGAACTTAACCTCTGAGCTACAATTTCTTCATTCATAAAAAAAGGCATAAATACTTAACCTTTAAAATTATATGAGGATTAAATCTTATAAAGTATGTAAAGCAATTGGAATAGTAGTCTGCGACCTCACAATGAATAGCTGCCTCCACTTTTTCTTTAACTTTTCCTCCTCGTTATTTTTATGATTACCGTTCTTGTTGCTTTTGACATTACCCCTAGGTATGTAAGTAGACCCTACCTATCTGCTGGTTGAACAAAATTTGATATACTTTTTAATCTACATTAAATTATAATTGCCATTGTAGTTCAGACTACCTAGGTATGAGTTCCATCCCTGAGCTGCAACTGTGTGACCTTGAGTAAGTCACTTAATCTTTATCAGCTTTAATTTCCACAATGTGGCCCTGGTATTTCATGCCACTCTTGTGACAGGAACAGACAGCGGCTAAGATGGAATCATACCATAGGGATGAGTAGGTGCACCCCTCAGGAATCTGTGATTTCCTTGGGATATTTGGAATGACTTTAGTAATGTCAAAAAAGACTTCCATGCCTGCCCTGACCACTACATAGGGATACATAATTTTGCTACATATCATTCTGCCAGAGCATAATGAACAGAAACAGACCCTCTAATTTTTTTCCTTCTACCTGACTTGTACAGTTTGAAACCATTGTGGCACTTTCTATACTCTTATTTTAATGTGAACTTTCAACGAGGTTCTAAACCTCATCTCCATCTGCTCTCTATTCTTTCCATTCCCTCCACAATGGTGGCCTCTTCCTATATGTCTAGCAAGAAAAACAAAGACAAAAACAAATAAACAAAAACTTCATTTTTTATCATATATCAACCAACTTCAGTCAAAGGACTGACTTTAATGGGTTGCTCTGAGAACAAACTCTAATATTGACATATAGAAATTATTTGTCATATTTGTGAGTTATTTTGTTGGTCTTGCTGCCGCTATTGATTTTTAATTTTCTAACGGGAGAAACAGAATATACTGCTTGGAGCACATGTCTCCATGATTTGGAAACAAATATTTTAATATGCTTTTTAGCTACTTAAATATAAAGAGGAGACTGTCTTCCAGAATTGATAAATTGTATAGACAGTAAAATGTTGTTCATAACAGTATGCAAGTTTCTCTTCACTGAAAAGAGTTACATTCTTGGAAATCATGTTATTGAAGAAAAATTAGACTAAAATAAGTTAAAAAAGTAATCAAGTATTTTGACACCTGGCCTCAAAGAAGGTTAGCCAGTTTATACTCTGGTTGGGCAAAGCATGATTAAGGGCACTCCTGTTGTGTGGGGGAATAGGCTGAGCTGTGGGGAACAGAAGAATATTATGGTATAAGAAGCAACGAAATGGCTGTTCATGGACTGGTGGAACCTACAGACAGTAGGAATGACAGTATTGGCTACTTGACAACACTGATTATAATGCAGTAAAGACCGGAAAGTTAAGTGCTGTTCCAGTAACAAATGGTGCAAAAGACAAATGGCAACCAGGATGGATTTATAGATTATTTGAAAATTGTCTGGGAGAAGAGAATATAGATAAATATTGGATTTGTTCAAGTTATCAGATAGCTTGTACTATTGTTATTTAGGCTTAGAGATAAATTAGAGGTAGTTAACACTATAAAAATAATGTGAAGATATATTTCTAAGGCACTGATACTTTTTAAATCTTTAACAATTCCCTAAGTGATGTGTACAGTCACTTTAGTTCCCTATCCCTGTTCGAGTTCCAGGCCTAACAAGGATAGTTCATGGCACCTACTCTTTCTATAACAGTCTTCTCCAACTCAGAGTGCTTACTCAGCAGCCTCTGTCAGTTAAGAAGCATAGTCAATAATTTGCCAGAAGTTATATGTCAATAGTAATATATTTTTATAGCTCTCTAGTGTTTCTTAAGCAATGTGATAGGGAACACAGTCAATATAGATTGCTTTTAGTTTCTCAATATGAGAAGTATTTGTGCACATTATGCAATGAAAAAGTTCAATTTTCCATTGTCTCACTTAAGGATTCCTGCTCTGCACACGTGAACATATGCATCCAGGTGTACACACACACACACACACACACGCTTGTCAGTCATCTTCTGGGATGGTGAGCTTGCCAGATAAGTGACTTCGGTATGAATATGCTGATAATGAGTTTAATTTCTAGGATGGGTGGAAACCATTTTCTATGGAGAAAATAAATGAAATAAGGGTACTTATCATTACTACTACAGGTCATAAAAAAGGCTAACAAGAGTAACAGAAATCCCTGGATTCCAGATTGTCAGGCCAGGATCTATGAAGACATGTATCTTCCCTGAACCAAGTTATCATATAATCAAATAGTGCTTGAAACCATTGGCATAGGCCTTGACAAGATACTAACTAATCTAATAACCCCAATCCATGATTAATTGTGCATGATATAATTTAATAAGGCATCTCTTCTCAAATAATGTATTTTTGTTTCAACAAGGGCCTCCTAGGATATTACAAACCAAACAAATCCAAATGTGTGAATATCAGGTACAAGCCAAGAAAAATAATTCTTGGTAGAGGACTCTGTTTTCTGCCTGAATATGGGAATGGCAGAAGCCATATAAAGGCTTAATGTTTCCCAAAACATCACAGCATGGAATCAAAGGAGAGGGAGGGAGAGAAGGGACTAGAACAAACAGGAAGTGAAAGGAACAAATCTCCAAAGGTCTGTGCTGCGTACATTCAGATAAGTATTCGGACTTCATGTGGCTTCAATGAATCAGAAAGATCCTGTAAATCTTTAGAGATTGAAACATCTATATTATGTAGTCCCATACCTAAAGCCATACAAACAAAATGTTTTAATATGTCAGGATGTTAATGTTATCTTTCTATTGCAGCAGAAAAAATTCTACATGAATAGGTATTGATTTCCTGACTGGGTGTTACTTAGCATTTTACCTGGTGTTAGTAACTGATAAGCCTAGGAAGGGATTTCATTACAGAGATTCTGTTTCTCTCAAGCTCGTGCAGACTCTGATGCCAGGCCTTTTTACTGGTGCATGTAATCTGATGGACTTCAAATTAAAAGCAATGAAAATCACATTAGTCTGTCTACTAGATGAGATGTTATTAAGAGTAATGGGATAATGCTATCAGAGCTTCATTTCTTAATGTTTAGTCCTTAGAACCCAAGCTTTCAGACAAATAAAGGCTGTCATGAGTTATTATTCATTGTAATACATGAATACTGATCTATTTATCACTGTTGGCTATGGGGATATCATCTCTAAGATGATTTTTTTCCAAATGGGGGATGTAGAAAAGAGGAGGGAAGGTATAATGAAGTCAAGAAGTCCACATAGAGGCAAAATGGTGTGACCACATTGAGTAAGAACATTAGCCAAAGTCTGACGATGGTTTCATTATCATAGCATGCCTACATAAATATGTTTGATGATATTTGCTAAATGTAGCCATTGTTTGTTATTATACAATGAAGTCTGTTGGAGTACAACTAAGACACAATAAAATCAAGTATTATAGGTAAGACTACAAAATTAACTCACATGTTTAAGAGAAGCTCATATATAATGTATTCCAATGGATAAGAAAAAGTTTAATCCATGAAATTATTGTTCCAACATCACATATTAGCGAAACCTGAAGAGGAGTTAGTTGTCTTTATTTCTAATTTAGTGTTCTTTCTATGGAAGTTCTGGTTTTTCATGCAATTTCCCCATGCTTAGAACCCTCCAGTGTCTTCTTATTCCCTTCATTGTACATGATGTCAATATACTATTCAATTACTTATTTACCTAACCTGTGTTATTATTAAACGGTGACTATGACTAATTTCCAATGAGAAATCTGGTAAACAAGTATTCCTTCACAAGGGCCCCCTATCTCTCAGTTGCATGTTTATGGTCCTAAATATATTAAGCCATGAGAACCAAAGAAAGTGATAGGAGGGTATATTTCAAACTTTTTGAGACAGATTAGACATGGATACATATATGACTTTCACCTTTTCTTTCATCATTCAAAAAATGTGATACATATCCAGTGTATTTCTTGAACGAAGACACTGTGGACCGTTCGCACTTTAGTAAGCCTATTTGCATAGGATTTCTTTGCAGCCTAATGGACTGTGGAGGGGGGGAGAACTGGGAGTGCAGCATTAACTTTGTTTTAACTCACATGACATATAGACACACGTTTTATGTGTCTATCTTGTGTATATATATGTATGATATATACGATATATATGTGTATGTATGGAAAATTTATCTTTTCTAATGTTCCTTGGTTTTGATTAAGAAGGACAAAAAAACAAAATACTGGGACAACTGACAGAGGATTCCCCATGAAAGAAGTAAGCACATTCTTGAATCTAGTTATCCTTCTTTACTGCTCTGAAATCAATGTCATTAAAATCATTTGTAGCTCTCTGTGCTCATATCAATGAGGGCATCTTCTTGTGATAACATACTTCGTACACACTTACTGACATCACCCTGTACAAGGGCCTAAGGCACATTTTCCCCTGTTTCAGAGGGTATGGCATCTAAAGTAAAGGAGGGAGAATGAATAATCAAGTGGGATTTATGAAAGACGATTGCCTGGGAGTACAACATGAATATAGAAAAGCAGGAAAAAACAAAACAAAACATAACAAAACCAAACAGTATGATAGTACCAGCTAAGAAATCAATGTGCACCAGTGGTACTCAACACAGATTACTGGCCTGGGATTCAGTAGATCTGGAATGGGGCCCCAAATTTCATTTTTAAGAAATTCCCAGTTGATGCTGATGCTGCTGGTCCATGGACTGCACTTTGAGTAGTACAGGGACATATACATTGAGAATCTCTCGGTCCTGAGGGTTGATAAGAAGGTACAGGATACAATGATCCTTAAAGAATGAAAACTAGTGAAAAGCAATAAAGAATGGCTTTGAGATAATTGACGTAAATTGTGCAGCTGCAACAGGCAAAAATGTTGTCTACAAGAACCCTGGACACATGATCATTTTAACATTTTAGTGATATTAGGCAAAAATGCATGAATACACATCTATAATTAGTTATCATTATTTGAGTATCTGAGCACAACACACACTAGATATTTGCTCTGTGCCCGAGATGGTGCTATATGGAAATACAAAAGCCAAAAATCTCTGCTTCCCTTGTCCTTGTGCCTCCAGGAGCTTCCAATTTACAGACGGGGCAAAGATGCAAACACATAAATGCAAATGCAAATAATTATGTGTAATCAATGTGTCCCACTTCTTCACGGTAGGATTTGAAATCTCACATGCTGCCCCAGTCCTGCTGAAAAAGGAGATTTGTCTTTAATTCCTCCTTCTTTTGTTAAGTCCAAGAACCCCAAAGTTTATTCAATGCAATAGTTTGCCAAAAGCGGATACATTTCAATCAGTCCAGCAGAGGGCCCCCTTCAACATAGCACGGGTGAGAGGCGCTACCTCCATTGCCAAGAGTGATTGGGCATGTTCTGTCCCTGCGGATCTGGCTGTCATTTCTAGGGGTAGAAGGATAGAAAGAGGATCATTTCTCAACTGTTACTGCTTGTTCATGTAGCCATGGGCTGTTCATGTCCTTGGACCGTAAATACTTTAGAGATACAGCTCTTTGATTTCTCAAGGATTTATAAATACATTATTAAGAGTAATGGGATAATGCTATCAGAGCTTCATTTCTTAATGTTTAGTCCTTAGAACCCAAGCTTTCAGACAAATAAAGGCTGTCATGAGTTATTATTCATTGTAATACATGAATACTGATATTCTTTGTTTTTTTCCCCACAATTTCTCATCTCGCAAGGATCATTTTGTCTTCTACCTTTGTACTCACCTTCAGGACTTGGAAGGTCTCTATGTGGACACACCTGTGTTATTTGAAGTGTGGTCCATGGACCAGCAGCATTGGCATTACCTGGGAACTTGTTAAAAATAAACTACAAAAAAAAAAAAAGAAAGAAAGAAAAGAAAGAAAAGAAAGACCTGATTTGGGTAGTTTGAAGTCATTTGTGGTACTTTTTGTACTCTAATCTTAATGTTAACTTTCAACCAAGGTTCCAAATAGCTTCTGCTGATCTCCATCTGCCCTTTGCCTGGGATACTATTTGCCCAGAGAATCAACTGCAGGGATCATTCCCCCATTTTATTTAGGTCTTCATCCAAGTGTCATTTTCTCTGTTAATATCACCTCACTCTTCTATTTAAAATTAGAAAAGCCTTTCCAACTTTCTCTCTGAATTCGTAGCATTATTTTTCTCCACAGAATTTATTGTCAACTAATAGTCTATCTTTTCTTAATTTTGCCCCCAGAATGTAATTCTTTGAAATAAAGATTTTTCATCTGTTTTGTTAAACATCCCTAATGACTAGAACTTCACTTGCTATACAACAGGCCCTCAGTGAATGAATGAATGAATGAATGAATGAATGAATGAATGAATAAAAAAGGTGATATTTCCACTGAACTTCCAAAAAAAGCTTTTCCTTTTTTTAAAATTCATCAAAGCAATGTGCCAATAGCAGTATCATAAGAAATCAATAATTTAAGCCTATTTCCCATTTTGATTATATATATGCATCATGATTTTAATGTACATTTTTCTCTCTAAAGTTGATAATATATTATTGTTGTTGATATTGATATTGGAAAAAATAGTGACATAAAACACATTCTTTGGTGCAGTTGACAAGAATAATTTATCTCTTTACAACCTTTCCCATCAGTAGGTTAACAATGCTTATTTACATTAGTACATCTAATTAATATTTCACCTCATTATCTACTGTGAGAACAATTACTTAAGAACTGCAAATCATACACAGATATTGTTAGAAAACTCTAAAACATGAATGATGGTACCCTGAAACTCAGCTGGAGATTAGTGTCTCATTAATGCTAACCCCAAATATGGTCCATAATAAAGAACATGGGAAAACGTGAGGCGAATCATCTTTATCAAATACTATATTCAAATGGGAAATGAGGTAATAGTATATTCTTATGTTATATAGAACGGAGAAATGTTGAAGACATTTTATTGAAAAGAAACAAATCGGAGACTCTATATAAATAAAAGCACAAAGATAGTTTTCAGTACTTCACTCTCCAAGTACACACATACACATACACACACATTCCCATTTGAATTGCTCTTCTTATTGAAATATTGAATGCCAAACCCCAGTGTCATCTTTTGAAGAAATTCAAAAGGTTTTCTTGGTTTGTTTCCTATAGAATCATATTTACTGTATAAAAGATTCCCGTCTCTGTGTTGAAGAGAACCACAATGAAGTCATTCGCTGAGGACATCAAGTGGTATAAACTTGACTTACTTTTCAGAATAATGACAGGATAACAAACCACTCGAGTTTTAATTTTCAGTTAATAGTGTGGGGCCATGACTATTAAGACAATTTATCAGGCACTTAATAGAAACAGTAAATGTTAGTGTTGGAAGGAAGCATAATGTTTATTTAAATGCTGTATAATGGAAAGGGTAGAGCGTGTGGAGTGAAGAGGTTGCCATGAAGCCCTGGCTTCAGCCCCATTTTAATTCCATGTCTGTGGAGAAGCCATTTAATGATGGTTAAATGACCAGGAGAAGGTTATAACCATTTCAGGTCTACCTCGTTCAGAAAGGTGTTTTAAGGACCAAATCAGTTACTCTGAGCAAACATGTTGATGTAAAATACTGAAGGGCCTTGAGTCCTCCATAGGCTGAGGATAGATACATAATTTAATGGTATTTTTCTTGATTCTCAATCTAGTGTGCTTCTCATATTCAGCTTTTCATGATACAAGTACAGAAAAGAAAAAAAAAATGGCTTTGCTAAATCACTTACGAGTGGTTCTCAGCTGTGGTCCTGGAACCAGAACATCAGCATCCCCTGCCACCTCCTTAACAATGCAGATTCTCGGGCCCCAGCTCACACCTACTGAATCGGAGACTCTGTACAGGGCCCAGAAATTCTGCGAAAGGTTCTGCTACAACTTGGAAGTTTGAGAACCGCTGCCACTTTTTAAATTAAATGGTTTAAGGTCTTTCTCTGTGGAAAGAGGTGGTAAGTAGTTCACTTGCATTATTTTGACTCTGCCCTAACCAAAGCTACATAGCCCTGCAGGTTCCACCACTTCCTGCCTCCCAGCCTCTTCTCACACAAGATCCTCCAGGCTCTCCGAGGTTCTGTCACCTCGTCTTTCCTTCAGTTTGTGAATGCCACACCACCTCGGGGCTCTGCTGGGAAGTTCTCCCCTGGCCCTATGCTCTCCTCTCCCTTTCCTAAACACCCTTCAGCTCTCAACTCAAGCATTGTTTGTTCATGAAAATCTTTTCTAATCCTCAGATTAGACTGCATCTCACTGTTAGGACTCACACGACTCTCTGTACTTGCCCCTTGTAGCACTTATCACAGTTTGTAAAGACATAATTTTGTGATTATCTGATTAATGTCTTTCTCATCTACAAGAACACATGCTGCCTATAATCAGAATCAAATATTTTACTTACCATTAAATCCCCAGTAGCAAGCACGCATGTGGAAGTTGACCAATAAATATTGTAGAATGAATGAATAAAATGGTACTCTGCTGTCCTCTTTCAACTTACTGAACTGTAGAAAATGGAAGACCATAATTATAAAATAGAACAACTGTATTGACCCCAGGAGCATCAAATGTACAATTTAGCTCAATTATCATTAACTACTCAGTTACTATTACTCTGAATATCCACAAATGACCTATGTATTGAGGCATGATGTGCTGAGGTTGAATATTTTATTATCTATTTGGCTAAAGGGAATTAATTCAAGATGAATTAGGCTGCAAGTAACAACAAAAACAAAATAGCTACAAATGGTTTATAGAAGAGGAAACATATTGCCTTACCGGACAAAAGTCAAGAAGCAGGATGGTGCTGTGGTTGGTTCATTGACCAGCTTAAGGACATTATCAGGGACAAGATTTTTTTTTTTAACTGGGCATCTGGGTGGCTCAGTCGGCTAAGCATCTGCCTTCGGCTCAGGTCATAATCCCAGGGTCCTGGGATTGAGCCCCATGTGGCACTCCCTGGCAGCAGGGAGTCTGCTTCTTCCTCTCCTGCTACAGCTCCCGCTGCTTGTGCTGTCAAAGAAATAAATAAAATCTTTAAAATAAAAAGATTTTAACATTGAGAAAGCTTTTTAAATATTTTTACTCAGCATTCCTTCAATAGTATTGTTCTTTTTCTTTAATGTTGTCTGCTCACTCCTTTACAAATTGTCTATGGCTGCTTTCATGTACAACATAAGAGCTGAACAGCCTCAACAGAGACCTCAACTTTCAAAGCCTAAAATCTTTACTACCTGACCATTCACAGAGAATGTTTTTCTTCCCTGACTTAAACTGTGAAAACCATAAAAGGACTTAGTTATCTAGTACCACATATCCCCTATTTTTTAGCATTGGCACATTTGTGAATGAGAACAAATTTTTTAATATGTAAATCAAGTGACAAGTCCTTGGCAGTTTTGATTTATGTGGCATTTCAGCTGGACTCCCCACAAAGCAGAGTTATGTTCCTCAACCTTCCAGATATGATCTAGCCACATGAAGAAATAAAGGAAGGGGAGAAATACAGGAAGATCACCAGAAAGAAACAGGACTTTTATCTCAACATATCTTCTAGAAAAAGCTGCCTTTTCCCCAATAGTAAACTTATCTAATTACATGTCCATGAGAACATTTTGTCCACGATTTATGTCCAAGCTTTTCTCTTTAAGACTGAATGCAGAGCACAGCGGTGGAAAGTATGACACTCAGAGATCTCTCAACATATTAGGAGATATGACTGTCTCTGTCTATATGTCTCTATTGTGCATTCTTCCCCTGAAATTCATCACTAGGGGCTCAGTCCTTGGGGAAAAGTGAATGTGCCTCCAAATTAAGCAGTGCTTTAAGACAAAGGATTGTGAAAAGTAGTAATGATATCTGAATTTGTTTATTACAGTATGAAACTTCAATTGCTACTTTTTCTCCCAGATAATAACGTATTCTATTAGTGGGAATAATGGATAATTAGGCGCAGCCAGAATACATGCTTATTTAGTGTACTCAGGTATTGTTAGCACATAAAACTGAAATCCTCATCAAAACAGAAACATAGAGTTAATCATGAGGATGTCTGGTCTAATCCACTGCAGGACATTTATAAACATTTAGATTACTGGCTATCTAAATGTTTCTTTTAAACTTTTAACTTTTTTTTTTTAAAGATTTTATTTATTTTATTTGACAGAGATAGAGACAGCCAGCGAGAGAGGGAACACAAGCAGGGGGAGTGGGAGAGGAAGAAGCAGGCTCCCAGCAGAGGAGCCTGATGTGGGGCTCGATCCCATAACGCCGGGATCACGCCCTGAGCCAAAGGCAGACGCTTAACCGCTGTGCCACCCAGGCGCCCCTAAACTTTTAACTTTTATACATAAAATCATACCTATTCTTATAATACTTCTATGGAATTTCAATTCTATGGCAAAGACTTACTACATATGCTTTTCTAGTTTTTTTTTTCCCCACAGCACGACATAGATGAAGAAAATGAGGCTAAACTCAAAAGTAGTAAGATTTGTCACTGAGAGTCCAACAAGAAATCTAGTTGTAAAATATGCACAATTTTTCCTATGTATGTCCAGTTGCTTATGAGTATATTACTTATCCTTCCTTAAGTTTAAAATCTGAATCACACAAACACAGAGATATTTACATATTCCTGTGTGGGCAGGAACAATTTATTATCGACTTTTTAAAGAATCCACAGATAAAGCACAGTGCCAAGCTCTCATTAACTACTTAATAAGAGGTTTATTATTCATGACATGGCTTGTTTTTTCAACAAACATTCATTCATGCCTGCATCTCAACTATGCTTCAATAATTAGTCACAAATTCGTTTGTGGCTTCTTCCTTGAGTTTGACACTCATATCCACAACTGTATACTGAACAATGTTATGTGAATAGCTCACAGCTTACCAACTCCAACTGCTCTAAAGCCAAATTCGTAATTTTCCTGAAGTCTTTTTGCTTCCTGTCTCAAGTGCAATGGATGGAACAAGAGCCGCCCAAGCCAGGACCCCAGGAAACCTCCCCAACTTACCAAGCTCATTAATCTGGTCATATTTTTAGTCCAACATTCAAGATTTCAGTCACTTTCCAACATTTCTCACTTGAACTTTCTGAAAGGGGAACCCAGTTGCATTGTTTCCAGTCTCCTACTTGGAGTTGCTCTCCCTTCATTGTTGCCTATTATGTGTTGCTTAAAAGGCAAATTTACCCATGTTATTCCCTCATGAGGCACACCATTGTCTTCAAGTTTCTTATGCTTCCAGACTCCTCTCTCCCTTCCTCTCACAACCTGCATTGCAAACTGCAGTCCTGATTCTCAGCTAGTACAGCTCTTAGTGTATGCCATGTGCTCCCGCCTACCCATGCCTGCGCTCAAGCTGTCTGCTCTCCCCACCTTTCCTACTTTTCTTCCTCTATATTCACTGCCTGAACATTTTTATTTCTCCTTGAGAGTCAGCTTAAATACCATCTCCTCTGATATCTGTTTCCCGATCCTTTTAGGCCATGTTACATGATCCTCCCCTAAGTAATGACACACTTTGAATATTTATATTTTCTGGATTGTCTCCTGTCAATTCAGCATCCCCAGGACTTCCTCTTTCAAGGGTTTTACTGCACTGCATTAAGAGAAGCTAGGAACCTTATTCCCAGATTCTTCTCTTTATGGTTCTGGCTTTGAGTTGTTTCAATAAGAGAAACTCTTTGGAAATCTGGAGGGTCAAAAAGAAAGAAGAGTCATTATTCTCCCAGTACAGTTGTACTCATATGTATGAGGAAGACATGAGATTCAGTGGCTTCCTTATGAGCTTCTAAGAACCAGCCATTTGCTGCTGCAGACGGAATGTTAATGAGGGTTTCTTAGAGATTCCTTAGCAGTTTTGCAGTGAACTTTTGAGAATGACCTGCTTGTGCCTTTCGATTGATTTTTAGTAACCTTAATGCAGTCTCCCTCTTCTGTTTCTGTATCAGCTAAACTGGAACTGTATTTCCAGAATTTTCTCCTCTGTCGGGTGCTGGGATGAAGTTGGCCTCAAAATATATTTAGTGAGATTCATACGGTAAAAGTGATGCAGCACTCATGGATACTCTAGACTGGTCAAGCTTGACTCAGGCTCTGTATCCGGCCTGTGTTGTGATGGGTCCACTGCTTCACTTTGCGGGCATGAAGCAGTAGCCCAGCTTATAGCTCTTACAGCTTCTTCAGGATCTCTCTTACTTTAGCTTCTCTGACTCTCCAAACAGATGCATATTTAGCTCTGTAAGGAAGGTCATCAGCTTCTTCTATTTTAATATATTTATTTATTTAGTTATTTGAGAGAGAGAGAGAGAGAGAGAGAGAGGGAGAGAGAGATTGAGAGGGAGGAGCAGAGGGAGAGGGAGAGAGAAACCCAAGCAGACTCTGTGCTGAGTATGGAGTCCTACATAGGACTCAATCCCACGACCCTGAGATCATGACCTGAGCTGAAACTGAGTCGGACACTCAACCAGCTCTGCCATCCAGACACCCAGAAGGTTCACCAGCTACTACCGCAGTTGCTTTTATCATAGAAAACAAGGTTAGAAATCATGAGAGGCCCATGCGGGTTTGAGCTCCTCCTCAGGGGTTCCAGATTTCCCATTTGCATCCAGTTTGTCCTTGTTCTTCTCCACTCCACATTCATCTTTTCTTGACCACCTGCCCTGCCGATGCCAGCCTAACACCCAACAGAGAAGCAATAGCTGACATAAACTGGTTAGCCAGGTCCTCCATTGTGTAAGGTCAAATCCCATCATTATTCGACATCGCTACTGGTGATTCTGCCCTTCTGATGAAACCTTGACTGATACACCTTCCGATCTTCAATGGTGACTTCTCTCATTCCAATGGTTCCTATATTAAACTCTTTCTACCTGGAATTCAGAGAGTGACTTCTATTTTGGGTGTTTTTTTTCAATTTTTTCCCTTTAATCCCCATTAACATATTATATTAGTACTTGTATTATGTAGTGGATCCTTAAACTTCAATGTGATTTGAATTTTATTCACATGCAATTAAAAAAGGATTTGACTAATATAAGCATGTTATAGTTATCATTGTATCACTTTACCTCTATCTGTGTTCACATTGAATTCTGAGAGTTCACCTCATTGGATGTCAAAGATAAATGAAAAATCAAATAAATGGAATTTGGTAGGTAAAACAAATCTACAGTGAACTAGTAATATAGAAATGTATTGAGTATATTGGGGTAACACAGAAAATGTACAAACCATATGCCCAAATTGACCTTAAATCTATATGTTTAACTCATTTTTCATCAGGACCCAAATCCCTCTACATAAGCCAACCCCTCATTTCTTTCTACCATTTCTCCCCTATATAAATGATAGCTACTGAGATCTTTGTATATATATGTATATACACATATATATATAATTATATGAATGGTTCAATAAAAAGTTAGTAAAATAATCCATTAGTTCCCAGAGTTATGAATTTGTTCAAAAAACATGCTTTTATGTTTGATATTTTAGATACAATACAAAATAAGATTAAGAGCTAGAATAAAGAAAAATTTTTAAATTTGTATTTCCTTGAGAGCCGCTCAGTTGTAATTATTGCCCTGAAGTTTATAACTATTTATCTGTCACCACAACAGCCTGAAAATTAAGTGAAAATTTTCAACTATTTTATCCACATATTTTATATCCAGAGGCTACACACATAAATCTAACTAAATTTTTCCAATTCCACTGAGATATTTGATGCATAACGGCACAGCATTTATGTGTGTGTATTATCTTAGATACTTAGATAAAATCCCATGAGAAAGCTTCAATAACTATAGTTGCAGAAAAACTTTATTCCTTAAACTCTAATAATCATGATCTAAAATACAAGATTCTTTATAAGTTAAACTTTAGCAATAATCTGTACTCCATTTCCGATAATATATTCAGTAAACTTCATGTTTAGTTACCCAATTTTTCTCCCTAATGTAAACAGTTTTATTTATTTTTAAGCCAATTCTACTGGAGGAATGTGGTTATGTTAGCTTTTGTAATCAACATACTTTGTCTTATTATCTTCCAAATCTCTGTGCTTATTGTTCTTAAACCATTCTAAACCACGTGACTATTTTGTAGCTTTGTCCTGATACTACATTATCAGTATGAATATAGCTGGATGCTATACCATTTCAACAGAGTGCATTAGCTCTCGCTGGATTAAGTAAGACACAATATCTCAATCACTCATGGCTTAACATTTGTAAATTTTAAGCATGCTAAACTTTAAAGCAAATTCCTTAGGGACTTAAGCACAAGCCAGTGAAGTAGACAAGTGTTAGCTTAGCATCACCAATACAACTTTCTGCTTACAGATGGGGAAATGGCACCTCACTCAACAGATCTATCACACTGTAAGCTGAAGATCTCTTTCTTTCTTTCTCCTCTTCTTTCTTCCAAGCCAAACACCTTTCTAATTTTATTTTTCATTGAGTGCTAGCGTAACACATCCTCTTTGTTCTGTTCCGCATCCTTAATTTCTCCCTCAGTTCCCACTCACTACTTTTCCAGGCTAGTGCTCAATCTACTCTTCCTTAGAATAGATTTCACTCTCTTCTTCTTAAGGTTAGCATTTCTTTCAATACTTAGTTCAAACCTCATTTGCTTTAAGAAGGCAACTCTGATAGAAAGAAACATATAAGCCATATTACCTTAGGAAATAGAGAAAAGCAGTTTCCCGATTGGCTAAGTATATGTATGCACACCTGCTTCCGTATTTGGCAACAGTGAGGCAGATAGGACTGTAGTAATAATGGCAAGCGGCTTGCAATGGGTGTGATTTATATGGTTGCTGGCAACAGAGATTTGTCTTTTTACTCAATTATATTGATTTCTTCTTGGATTGTCTTTTTATGTACAACATTGTAGGGGTGGTTCAAACTGGTTTTTAAAATATTATTTTCGCTGGCATTTTATTTAAACAATAACATAATCAATTACCTTGCTCTCTTCCAAGAAACTGAATGCAATATAATCAAGTGTAGCTAGACCTATAAATATGGAACATGTTGGCCTAGCCTGCATATTTTAAAGAATATTAGATGCCATTTTTTGGTACCTTTTCTTACTTTCTTAAACAAAGAATAAGGATATAGATTCAGTAGGCATAGAAAGGATGACAGTCATGGATGAATGCTAAATAGTATTGTTAACTGTCACTTAAATTTTAAAATATGCAGTTAAAATTAACTAAAGGAGGCAATAAAGACCTTAAACATCATGAAGGTGGACATCCACTATAGTCACCTTAATCAACTGTTCTTCTTTTTTTTTTCTTTTCCTGAAAATACCAAGATAATGCACACACAAAAGGAGCTATTCATGTATAATAATTTAATTTCATTTCCATCCATTTTCACCTATTTCACCCTTAAAGTTCCAGATGAGTTGTGGCTACAGATTAAAGAAAAGGGGAAGGGGATGTGAGAGGAAGGACTCTGTACCCTCTTCCCTCCATTTTTATCATCATTTTGTCATCTACCTTTATCAGCATTTATTTAGTTAAATATTCACTTTTATGTTCTGTCCCCACCAGTTACTGTTACTGTCTTTGTCTGAGTTAGCATTGTACATTTTTATCAATTCTATGCTTTCATATCTAATATCAAGCAAATTTATTTTCCACACTCAATTTCTCTCCTTTACTTATCTTCTTTCTGTTTCACACAGTATGTAGCAAACAAAGTACTCAAGGCATGGTCCTCATTTTATGAAATATGGGGATAATGATTAATAATATTAATGGAGGAGCATCTGGGTGGCTCAGTTGGTTAGGCTGCTGGCTATTGATTTTAGCTCAGATCATGATCTTGGGGTCATGAGACTGAGCCCTGCATCAGGCTCCTTGCTCAGTGGGGAGTCTGCTTGAGATTCTTTTCCTCTGCCCCTCCTCCCACCCTGGTTCATGCTCTCTCTCTCTCTCTAATAAAGAAATAAATTTAAAAAATAATATTAATGGATAAATAAGAACATAGGTAGGGATTGGTGAGTCATTTCTAGTGAAAAGCTCGAAAAATGATTTATCTACAGGAGAGTTTATTTACTCAAACAGTAGTGGTATTAAACAATAATCTATGAGCAGGGATTATGGTAAGCTATAGAGAAATAAAGAGGAAAGCAGCTGAACTTGCTGTGTGCTCTTTACTTGTCAGGTGCAGAGATACTGAGGGTGCAGAGATACAGGCGATAAAATTCTATGACTCGAAATCTAAGCCACCTTCATTCTCTCACCAACAGTCTCTCCACCCAGTCTCACTCTTAGAGGATGAATAAGACTGCCTCTCCATCTCTCCCTCCCTCTCTCTCCCTTTCTCAATCTTTCTCTCCCTCTCTCTTTCTCCAGTTCCAAAACTGATTAATGCTATTTACACATATATGCAAATACCATTTATATATTGTGTGTATATGTTAGCTTATATATGTTAGCTTATATACATGTGTGTATACACACACACACACACACACACACACACCACATTCCATCAATCATCACAAATTCTTTTAACCTTTTGCTACTGAAAACTCTTAACTCACTTCTATCCCTAATAATCCTTTTCTCATTTCCCTCTTGCTATAATATAGATACAGGTCATTTCCTTATCTACAGACAATGTCTCCGCATGATTTGGTTCCTATTTGGTTCTTATCTTTTAGAAACCAAAAGCCTGCGAAGTTCATTATGCTTCTTCCTGTGTATTTAATATTTCTTTCTTTACCTTGAGAATGTAAGTTAATATTAAACACATGAAAACTCTGAAAACTGCCTAAACTTCCCTTGACCTCCTCCTACCCTTCTAGAATTCTCTCTCTTCCACTTCACAAAGAACTTGAGAAAAGTATCTATGTCAGCTGCTTCCACTTCCGTCTGGCTTCTGCCCCATATCTCATTCCAAACAGCTCTATTCAGAACTTCATTGTTATTGAAGTCTGTGATTAGTTTTCATCCGTATAGGCCCTCTAGCTTTGAGATTCAGAAGCATAATCTCCATGGCCTATTGACATTTCCCTTTGCATATGTTAAAAGACAACTCATTCTTAGTAGGTCCAAAAAGGAAGTCATAATCTTCCTGCTTCATATCTGGTATTCTGCTGTTCATAACGTCAAACAAAGAGATCTCTCCTGAAAGTTGCCTAGGAGCCATCCTTGATAATCCCCTTTATCTCACTATCATATACATAGTAAGTCCAAGTTATCTTTACTCATTTCATTAATTTCCCTTGAATGCTTGTACATCTCACCATCACCATACGTGCCCATGCTAATTTTCTGGATTCTGAAGGCTGCCTGCATTCCTTGGCTCTTGACCCCATCTTCAATGACCACTGGCATGGTAGCTTCTCATAGCTCTCTCTCTCTCTCTCTCTGACTCTGCCCCTTCTGTCTTCCTCTTACAAAAAACTCAAGTGATTACATTGGGCCCACCCAAACAATCCAGAATAATACCCTCATTTCAAGATCATTAGTTTAATCACATTTACAAAATTCCTTGTGTGTGTAAGATAACATATTTATAGGTTTTGTAGGGTAGGCTGTGGATGTCTTTGGAGGGGGGCATTATTCAGCCAACCACAGCCTGTCTAGTGTAAATCGGTATTACCGTCTGCCTATGCAATTGAAGACCATCTCTTAATCTACATCCTTTCTCTATTCATCTACAATCTCTCTTTTTATCTCCCATATCCCCATTCATTTCTACTAGAATGATGTTCCTACAAAAGGCAATTTATTCATATTATAATCAATTGATGGTTACACATTGATCTGAGAACATTCACTATATTCTTTAATTTGGACAATAGGTCTTAGGTAGCTAGACCCTTTCCAGTGCAACCTCTCACAGGAAGTTCCTCACTCCTGACACTTTAGTTACATGAAATTGTTCTTTATTTCTAAAAGCATCAGGTTTGGTAATGCCACATACTATTACACATAGCTCTTGCACAAGACTTTGTATGAAATTCTCTTCTCCCTTTTCTCTTGCTTTTCAGAGTCTAAGTCTTGCTTCATTTTTGCATTCATAGTCAATATTCACTGAGTGCTCACAATATGCAATTCACTGTACTCAATAGTGGGGACTCGGCAAAAAACAAAAGACAAGGGGGATGGGTATTAAGGAGGGTATGTGTTGTGATGAGCACTGGGTTTTATACACAACTAATGAATCAATGAACACTGCATCAAAAACTAATGATGGCTAATATGGTGGCTAACTGACCATAAAAAATATATATATAAGTAGAAAAGAATGTACCCAAAGAAAATAAAAACTCTAATTTGAAGGGAAAAACAAAACAAACAAACAAACAACAAAAGACAATTATTATATGATTCACTGATATGTGGAATTTAAGAAAGAAGGCAGAGGATAATAGGGGAAGAGAGGAAAAAATGAAACAAGATGAAACCAGAGAGGGAGACAAACCATAAGAGATTCTTAATCTTAGGAAACAAACTGAGGTTTGCTAGAGGGGAGGGGTAACTGGGTGATGGACATTGGGGGGGGGTATGTGTTGTAATGAGCACTCGGTATTATGTAAGACTGATGAATTACAGACCTGTACCCCTGAAACAAATAATACATTATATGTTAATTAAAAACAAACAAACATGAATCTTTACTTGCCTTTATAGATCTTACATTCTAAATCTTTTTTAAAAGATTTTATTTATTTTTGAGAGAGAGAGAGAATGCGAGAGCATGAGCAGTGTGGAGGGGCAAAGGGGGAAGCAGACTCCCCACTGAGCAGGGAGCCAGATCCCAGGATCCTGGGAACATGACCTGAGCTGAAGGCAGACACTTAATCTACTGAGCCATCCAGGTGCCCTAGATCTTACATTCTAAAATAAACATATATATAAATGTGTTCTTTCCTAACTAGAGGATGTTTTCATCACTCAAGGTTAGGTTCACATGTTATGCATGTTATACATTCCATGCATAATACAGACTTCAGTACCAATTGTGTTAACCTATAGTAATATATTCATTTGTATAATTATTTGATATCTATCATTGAGAGATTATAAATTCCATGAAACAAAAACATCTTTTCTTTTTTTGTCCATCTTAGTTTCCCAGTACCTGACCACATATATAGAAATACTCAACAAAGTTCAGTTGAATGAATGAAAGCATCTCATTCTACAGTGTGTGCTTGCATACAGAGAGTAAAAGATATTTGTTGATAGAGTATGTGGTATAGAAATACGTAGATATGGTTTAGAGAGAATTACACATTTCATGTTCCTATACAAATTCATTTATTTAATGTGTGTTTGAATTATCCACTTTGAGACAGATTGAAATGGCAACAGTCCATTATGAGGGACAAGTCAGACATGATCTTTGCTTTTATGGAGCACATCTTTCAAAGTAAACATCTTCAATATTTATAAGAAGAGACAAAGGATGTGGCCAGTTACATTATTTAACTTCTTAGGCTATAGTGGATACATTTCAGTAACACTTCCCTAAGGACTTTTTAAAAACAAACCCTACTTCTAAAATACAGATTCTTCGACAAAATTATCCCTGGCCAGTATTGTTCTGGGAGATCCTCTTGTTCTAATTCTTTCTATCACTCTCAGTTATAACATCAACCATGAGTTGTCCATTATCCTCTCCTATTCCCTTTTTTACCTTTTACTGAATGTGTGATCATATTCACCATTTATTTTATAAATATCAACTACACAGAAGTGGAGAGCTGAACTTCCTTTCTAAATGTGTAGGCTACAATCTGTTTGAAGCACTCTCTATCCACCAAGATACAGAGTGCATTTTATAAATTTTAGTTTAGGATTTCTAACATTTTCTAAGATAAACAAAAAAAGAAACAAGGAGTCAGGTTGTACATTGAGAAATTTCCTCTGTTGGTGTGAATTTTTTCTTCTTGGAAAATAGAAGAGCAGATTTATCTTCAAGGTTCATACTCTGTACATGTTTTTGTCAAAAATAATGCAATAAATCAGAGACAACTTTGTGTTGGCTAGCATGAACTGGCCTGTAAAATATTTTTATTCTGACTTTGATATATCTTGTCTCCCCAATGAAGGTAAAACAGTAAGACAATTGGAATTAATTCCTCTGAATTATTTTTACAGGAAACAAATCAGTAAAGGAAAATCTCCCCACTTGTAACATGATATTTTTAGAGAACAAGGGTCGGAAAATCTCAAAGTTACCAGCATCTCAAACTAGTGGCTCTAGGTAGAGTGGAGGTGGGGCCAGAGCTGAGACTCAGCCAGGAGTGAGGCCTCTGAGAATCTATTTGTTCAAGTGAATTTGGACTTTAACCTAAACCTTATTGTCTTCCCCCACGTGAATAAGTGAAGCAAACAAAAATTGAAGCTAAATGGAAGCCAACTCAATCTAAGGGGCACGGAGGGAGGAAGGGAAGCAGTTATTTACATTATATCTCTAGATAGCCATATCCCTTATGAATTAAGACACCCAGATTGTGAAAATGCTCTCTTTTAGTATGAATAGGGATTGAATAATGGGAGAATATTCACTAGTTTAATTATTTTCTTATTCAAACCAAAATAGACTTTAAAAATATTTCTATTACCTAATGTTCAGGATAGCTTTATTACTATCATTTTTTAATCATATAAATGGGCTGGCAAGAACTGAAATATGTTGTCTGTAATTTCAATTTTTTAGAACACAATGATTCTGGTTCATATGAACAGTTTTGCTGAAGGGAAAACAGGAATATAAACAAAGAAACAAACAACACCCCATAAATAGATGCCTCCCCTCAAAAAATTTTAAGAAAACCAAAGCATTTTGCTTGACAGGCTGGTAGTATGAATGTATACCAGCAATAGTGGAACACGCCAACCACTTATATTTTGGTAGAGTACACCATGCCAATATGAAAAAGAGTTTATAGATTAAGATGAATTGCATATAAATATGGAAAATAAATGTCTCTTACAATATTTTAAATATTTAGATTTCATTAATGTTCAGTAATGTCACATTACATAGGCTGTAGTGTGACAGCTAGTGATTATCTTTTAATAGTTGATGGAATATCTTAAAAAGGAATAGCTCAGTGCCAGATATTAATGATTAAGAGAAAGAATGAATGAGTTTGAGTCCTCAGGGAGTACAAAGTCAATGTTTAAATAAGTAAGAGGATAAGCATCAAATTACAATGCAATTAATGTTACCATAATGACAGTAGGAAATATACACACTCTTCAAAAAAGGAAAAATGCAAGTAAAATAACCCCAAAAGATAGCAACTAAGGCATACCACTTTACACCCACCAGACTGGCAACAATTCAGAAGTTTGACCCTACCAATCACCAAGTGTCATGGGAATACAGGGAAGAAGCCCCAAAGCAGGATACTTAATCTGTGCTATAAAGTGGGGATTTTTAGGACCTGCTGACAAGATGAGGTAGGCTTTTAACTGAATTGTGCTTGATAAGCAGGTGTTCTTGACATGAGTAATACAGTCATTCTAGCAGGAAAATATCCTTAGCTAAGTTACAAGGACAGAAGGAATAGACATGGAAGGAGTGCTCCGTTAGGACTGCAAGCGAAAGAGACTGAAGATAGAAAACTAGGGAAAGCTAAGGGGAGGATTACAAGTCAATCTTCCCAAGAAGTCAGAGAAGAATTATTTAACATGACTTCCCCATTATGTTATGTATATACTCAGTTGGAAAAATAACATGAATATATCCAACTTCATCCCACCACACTTCAAACTCAGTTCATGGTTTTTGCTTTCTCCTTTTTGCTAGATATGCAACAAATCTAGAGTTCCAGGCAGTTTATTTTATTAATAAAGGACTCTCCCCTCTATATTTTTACTAATTCAGATATGGAAACCATCAATAAAAGTTGACGAAATTGGTCTAAAAAGAGTAAAGCCTTGAAGAGACTCACTATTTAATTCACATTTTAGGATTTTCTCACTTCTTGCTAATTCACATAAACTCTTTTTCTCCCTCCATTTTATCCTTAAATATCTGAAGGCAGGAAATGAGAAGAGTAAGAACTACTGAGTTCAAGGAATTGAGTCTTTTATTATAATTAAGCTCCATTAATATTCTGGAAAGTGAAAGGTACAAAATTTAAGACTAATCTCCTCAGGGAAACATGACAAATCTGTTCTTTGATTCAAGCGAAAAGAGAACGACTTATTCACATAGCACATTATAATTTCTTATTCCCCACATACTCTCTACTTCTTTTCTCTTTTCTTTTCTTTTTTTCTTTTTTTCCTTGGAAGAAAGCTACATCACAATGAGTTTTGAGCTATAGGTTAAGTTTAGGGTTAAATAAGCCATACCAGGAGCTGTTGCCATGCTGCATGAAGATTTGTGCTTGGAAGTACAGAGCATGCTGAAATCAGATTTATTCTTAGATGATCCAATTTGTAAGGAATCATCAGTGGACATCTTAACTCAGTAATATTACTGAAGTTTAATTTCCAAGAAAAGCAAAGTAGTGTGTCTTTACAAGAAAAAAATCATGGCAACACTTGTGTCAGTGAAAAGGATATAGGCATAACCACCTAGAGGCTGTAATTCCCGAGCCGAAGTGATTTCTAAGGTTTTCATGAAGAGACTAAAGGTAGGTTATCAGAAGAGGAGTATATACACATTTCTTATGTGAGATATACAAATTACTTAATGTCTTTGTGCTTTTATTTCCTCCTGTACAATTTGGGGAATATTTGTGAGGATTGAGTTAACTGATCAATCTTATCAATGATAATCATGAACATAATAATGTTGTATTATCATAATTTGTCTATGTATAGCATTTTGAAGTACTGAAAAGTACACAGTATTTTTTTTTCCATTTTAGAATTGCAATAAACTGGCAAGGTAAGAAATTCATAGGGTGAAGGGAAATGGGTAAGAAGAGACAGAAGAGCTTTGCTTTAATTCCAACCCTCTCAGTTGCATTCTGCCCTTGTATCTTTTCAGTCATCCATTCATCCACCCATCCAAATAACCAGCCATCCATTCATCCATCCTTTTATCTGTTCAACCACTTATCCATTCATCCAACCATCTATCCATCCATCCATCCATCCATCCATCCATCCATCCATCTTACATAACTATTTAGGGACCAACTTGAATGCCATATGTATGAAGCTAAGGATACAAAGAATCCTGTGTATCTCATAAAATATTTTTAATGATAAATAGTAAAGTTGTATAATAGAGTAAAAACTCAGGCTTGACTGATGGTATAGAAAAATGGATAGATGGATATGTAATAATATCTGATAAATGAATATATGATATGATAAATATAGTAAAAAGTTAAATGTGAAATTAGTTGATAGTTACATGGCTGTACACTATACAGTTTTTCAACTTTAGGTTTATACAGTTTTATTATATAATGTTGAAAATATTTAAAATATAATATTAAAGTGTGTTAAAAAGCAAACCAGAAATGCTTAATTGTATTAATTCATGCTGAAACAGAGCTAATCACACTAATTTGTCTTTATTGGAAGAGACTTGGGAACCAATTTCATATTTGAAAATTAGTAAATAAAGAAAAAAACAAACATTTATCCTACCTTTTCTACACAAACTGAATCCCTGAATAGCCAAATAGATGAAGGGGAGTTTATCATTAAAAAATTATTTCCAGAAAAAGTGAAAAAAAGAACATAAAATATATATTACCACTTCGCACTCTTTTTGAATAATCCAGACACTATCATAAATAACAGAGAGAGAGAGAAAGAGATTCAGACATTACTACTTCCTAATGGAAGAAAAGCTTTTTAAAAATCAACTACCTAAGAAGTTCTGAAAAAATAAAACAAAACACTAATTTGGATCTAATTATCAGTTTTTTGGAAATCAGAGGAGAGAGTAACATATTCAACTACCCCGTACTAAAATCCAGTCGATGGGAAACTATAGGATGGAGAAAAAAGAGAGAATGTAGGAAACTCTAACTTAAAAAAGAAAAAAAAATGATTTTAAAAGTTATACCAATAGCTTCAAATAGAGAAAATTAAAATGTCATTATGACATTTATAAGACACTTGGAAATTTAAACATGAACTGGAAAATGGATTTTATTAATAAATTCTTGTTACTTATTTATGTTACTTTATGTTTTTTTTAAACCTCAGATCAACGGATAAAATAAAATGCAGGAATTTGCTTGAAAATATTCTAAGACAAGGGGAAGTAGATGAAGATGAAAATGAAACAAAGCTGGATATGAACTGACAGCTTTTGAGACTGAATGATGGGCATATGGGGGTTCAGTGCATTATAATGTTTTTTACTACATATATTTAAAGTTCATAATCCATAATAAATTGTTAAAAAGGCCAGACACACATGACTCAAGCTGTAGAGTCAGAGGGCTACTATTAAATCTCATCTTTTCACCCAGCTCTTCCAAAGTGTGGCTCTTACCTTTGTTTTCCACGTCTCTAATGTGTACCAATGACTGAAGTTTCATTCCAGAGGGCAAGTCAGGTATCACCATCACAGCTTAGTTAGCTCTACACCAAGTATGTTCCTACGCTGGCATTTATTATTTTGGAGAATGTATCACAGTCCTGAGCCTGGTCTTGGACTTGAAGCGTCAGAAATCTACTCTTGTTTTCCCTACAAAAGTGGCCTGTCTCTCAGGGAAAAGTTCTAAATCAGAACTTCTAAATTGGAAGCCAAATTATTATTACATAATAATAATTTTAATAATTACTATTATATAATAATTATATAAATAATATAATATCATACAATTATATTGAATATTTAAATCACATTAATAATTATGTTATGTAATAGTATATAATATTGTATAATTAATATGATATGATTATATAATTATTAATATAATTTATAAATAAATTTATAATTATATTTATATATAATTATATCATATTAAATTATACAAATTATTAAGTATATTATATAATTATATAATATGATATATATCACATACTACATATTATTTATCACATACTATATAATATAAATATAATTATTTTATGCCAAACATTTATAGCATGCTTTTCATATGTCAGACACTATCCTAAGCCCTTTGCAAATATTAGACCATTTTGTTCTTGTAACAATTCATTTACAGATGAGGAGTAGCACACAAAGATGTTAGATTACTTTTCCATAGTCATATAGCTTGTAAGTAACAGCACTTAGATCTGAATCCAGGCAATCTGGTCTTAAATCTGTGCTCTTAACTTTACTTTTGATAATCGCTGAGAAAAATGACTCAAGTTACAGATTCCAACTTTCGACTAAAAATACTCAGTCTGAAAAAGTTAAATAATTAACTTTTGTGGCAAAGCTGGGTCTCCTGGTTCCCAACACAGAGTTGCATACATTTTATTGCAACATTCCCAAATTAAACAGTATGTGAATGTCAAACAAGGGGTTGTAAGAGAAGGTTTTACAGACACTGCACTTCACCAACTTTTAATCTGTGGTTGCCAAATATATTATTCTTTCCTGTCATCAGTATTAAAATGAAAATTCATTTCAGGTTCTATTTTGTTTATACAAGCCAAATTCTCTGCTTGAATTTCACTTAAAACAATGGAATTTTATCAAACTTCCAACGTTTACTATTTTTTTCCCCTGAAGACAAGGTACTTACCTTTGATCATTTCAAGCAATATCTAGGCATCTCTTTTTCCATCCATGTGGGGTGTCCTTGTGTTGTATTTCAATTTTTCTCAAGTCCATACATTTATTCAAAATTCAGGAGACTTTGAAACCAATCTGAATTACCTACAGGAACAAGATAAAATAATTATTCTGAAGGACATAAATCTAGTTTCTCTATATTATATAGAAATGTTTTGCAGCCAAACTTCACCAGAGTTTGTTTTTGGTAGTATTTTATTTTGAATTTGCAGGTTCTGCTGTTGATAAAATTCATAGTCAGGTGAAATGTTAAGTAAATTATTGATAATGTAATTTCTCACTAACAAAGTCATCGATATAATCAAATATAAGTTGTTCAGGTACTCAATATTTCATGTTAAATTTTAACCTAAGTCATAGAGTCCATAGAAATTATAGTCACTTCAGTGGTCATATTTGGAGTTGCAAGTTTTAAGGAGCATTATATAATTCAAATTACACAAAGACAGGAAGGAAGAAAAGAGAAAAGTGAACCAACTGCCACTATATCATAAAAAGACTTTTGTCACCATTGTAAAAAAATATGCTGGTAATTAAATTCTGAGGAAAGACATTCTCTCCTTTTTAATGCTATACTGAGGTTCAAATTGATTTTTTTTTGCTCTAAATAATTATCCATTGCTGTTGATATAAATATACTAATAACTGAGAGGGCAAGATATTGGTATTCTTAAATTATTTTGAAGTCAAGCGATTGCTGTAATCAGAAAACATAGTTTAGTTTCATTTCTCTTGGTAAAATCAATGTAAGAACTGTTTGATGAATCACTTTCATCAGGAGATGCTAGCAAAAAATTTCTTCTCTTTTTGTTTATATGATAAAGCTACTGTATTAAGATATTTATAATATGTTTTAATATTAATTTTAAAATTAATATTAATAGTTTTCTAGGTATGATTAATGTAAAGGTAGAAAAAAGATAAATATAAAATATACAATTCATAACAGTAATAATTTTAATTGTTAGAATTTTAATTACTAATAAAAATGACATCCTAAATAATATTCTTATAAAAAAGAGAAAACAGAGATAATTCAGATTTGACACAAATAGCATGAAATATTTTTGAATCAGTAGTAACGTGTTTAATTGTTTTGCATATTTTATTCTGGAGAGCATCTTGTGAAATAATGCAGGAATACATATTTTTACTGGAATTTTGAGAGAAGGTTACTCAGTCATTTGAGTGACCTATTCCTTTTATCTTTGCCTTCACCATCTGCTGTCTTTTAATTACAAACTTTAAAATGAGCATATTTCACAGTAACAGGAGAGAATGTGAATCCTCATTATGCATAAGAACTTATAAGCCTGCATTTATGGTGCTTCATCCATAGATACCTTTCTCATCCTCACTATTGTTTTATTCAACACATTTTCTGACTCTGATTTATCACGTTCCTACCCAGTTGAGTGTGCACACTAAAATATGTACTTTAGATCATACCAACAAAAAGAGATTATTTAAAATATCATAGTCATGCTCACTGTCAGAAATACAGAGAAGCAAAAAAGGACATCTTGAAAGTAAATATTACTCCTGTAAGTGTGCCTGTGTGTCTGGGTGAGTGTGTGTGTGTGTGTGTGTGTGTGTGTGTGTGTGTGTGAAGAGAAAACGGATCATACTTGCTCACGGTTCCTACCTGTGCTCACCTCTAAGCTGTACTGGTGGGCATAGATTGACAGATGCTTCAGACGGTTACTGAGGAATATAAAGGTAGGTTTCTATTCTGAGGTTTGCCCATTTGAGTGGACCAAAAAGATGTTCAGTCAGTCATCCAATAGACAAAGGAAAATAATTTTAACCGTAGTAAAGGATTCAGACGAAACCAGATGACAGTAAGAATCTGAATGAACAGAAAGAAGGAATATGAAGGAATGAAAGGAAATACACAGTGAGAAGAGCCATACATTTTCTAAACTTAAAAATAGAGACACAAACATCTTGCATTTCATCTATACTTTCCTGTCAGACCATCAGGATTTATTTCTCTACACCATTTCACAATTTTCTATGATACATGATCTTCAGATACTATTGTCCATCTGTAGAAGCACCTGTGACACTACTGCCTAAATACCTTGTGACACAACAGTTCTTCAAAGTAAATCTGTGATTTCAGAGTGCCATTACTATGGCAATCTAGCACTGTATTTGTATATATAATACATGTATTTATAATATATATTGAATATACATGTATGTATGTAGATGTTGAACACATGTCCACATATTAGCTATGTAAAGCTATACATAATTCATGTAAGTTTAGGCAAACTTCGTTGTATCCTTTGATTTATAATCTGTCTCCTTACAAAGACACAGTCCTTCTAAGCTTTGTTATGCCAAGCATTTTATCTGCAATACCTTATCTTCTCCCAACCATGGTCCTGTCAGGTGTATGTTACTACTCTCATTTTGCAGATTAGAAAGGTTAAGTATGGACTATGAGAAACAAACTGAGGGCCTCAGAGGGGAGGGGGGTGGGGGAATGGGATAGACCAGTGATGGGTAGTAAGGAGGGCACGTATTGCATGGTGCACTGGGTGTTATACGCAGCTAATGAATCATCGAACTTTACATCGGAAACCGGGGATGTACTGTATGGTGACTAACATAATATAATAAAAAATCATTAAATAATAAATAAATAAATAAATAAATAAATAAATAAATAAAAAGATAAAAAAAAGAAAGGTTAAGTAATTATCTGAATTCACACAGTAAACAGGTAGCAAAAACAAAATGCAAAACTATGTCTGTCATACTATTAAAATGGTGGCCTTAACATTCAGAAATGAATCTAATGAGAATTTCACACTTCATAGCATTCATTAGGGTGTACAGTTGGAAGCCCACTGGTCCTAAACTCGGCTGTGTCCTTCTCATATAAGTAATGACAGGAACTGCCAGGGGATCTCTCTTTGCATTGGGTTGGAGACATACGATGATCACTGCAGAAATGTACTTGATACAAGGATAAATACATATTTTTATACTTTACAAAATCACTCCCTGTTTTCATGAGTTATGTTTTTGTTTTGTTTTGTTTTCACACCCAAACAGAACACTATAAGACATTACTACACTATTGGAACACAGAATAAAAATGACAGAGATTTTTACACTTTCTTTTCCTTTCTAGTTATTTGATCAGAATCAGAGAAGGCTAAATTGAATTTCAGACTTGCTAGATTCAAGGTAAAAGAGTATGCTTTTTCCAGAGAATGTAATTCTGAAAAAGAAATTGAATATAAATACACATCTATAAACCACACATAGAATGCATGACAGGAACTCTTCATATAAGGAAAGTCTGCGGTAAATTCTTCCATAAACAGGAAATTTACCAATTATGTTTGGGGTTATGTCTGAAGAGACTCTCATAAAAATAGTGCATACCTGTGTTTGGTTGCCTGTAAAATAAACATTCTTTGGAAGGAGTGACAATTATTTGGGGGCCACAAAACGAAATGAGAATGTGAACCTTTCTGCTGCTTCCCCATATTATCCATTTGGCCTCTGAGGCATGTTTTCCCCCTATTCATATGACTGAAGTTTAAGTTGCTTTGCATATAAGGTTTTCTGCCTAATTTTTAACAAAAATTAACCTAGACCGTTTCTGTTGAATTGTATGTACAAAACCCTCAAATGGTTTCCCATTGCTGTTGTGAGAAAATCAAAATCCATTGGGGGATTTTGTTCATCCAGTGAAAGTGATATAATCAGATATTTATTTTATTTGGCATTACAGTTTCAGGATTTTTAAAAATCATTAAAATCATTGAATTTCAATATTCAGATCTCAAGTCATTTGTTGTTGCCTCAGTAAAAATTCCCCTTAACCTCATCTGGGTCAGGAGCCCATGACATATGCTGTCATGATGCTGTATATCTTTCCTTTATAATATCATGTTATTTGTAATTACGCATGTATTTTTTAGATTTGAATAATATCTAAAATTAATTTAGTTTAACCAAGACAAGGATTTTGCCTGATATTGCTCACCACTGAGTCTCCCAGAGTCCAGCATGGAATGTACTGGTGGTCAATAAATGCTTAAATAATGTATTTTTTAAAATGATATCCTGACATTTCTGTGCATGTGAAAAGACATTTACCCCAAAATTAACATTAGTCTATGTAGTGTGTTATTTGATGTACTCTTAATAATTATCTGATTTCTACATGTTTTCTAAAATATACATTGTCAATTTTATAATAAAAACACATTTTAAAAGCAAATGGATCAAATATAAACATATCAATTATTTAGCATGACACCGACAAAACTCAAATTAAATTTAATTCAAAATAAAACTCCTTGTTTTGCATATTAACTTTTACTTTCCTCTTTTTAAGACACAATCCCATTTCTTTAGCAAGTGCTCCATCCATGAATTGACACATTTAAAAAAATATTTTATTTATTTATTTGTTTTAGAGAGTGACAGAGGACGTGCATGCATGGGGGGGAAGAGGGAGAGAGAATCTGAAGCAGACTCCCCATTGAGCTTGGAGCTGGATGCAGGTCTCCATCCCAGGATCACGAGATCAAGACCTGAGCAGAAACCAGGAGTTGGACGCTTAACCAACTGAGCCACCCACACGTTCCTGAATTGATATTTTTGAATTAAACTTTGTTTCCTCTCTTAAAGAAGAGAAAATTGTGATTCCTCTTATATATTGATGACTTGATTATAGTTACTTCACACAAACCACATCAACCCATTCGTACCAAACTTCTTTAGAACCTATTGTGCGATGATCTAACTGTATGCTAATGACACAAAGGAGAGAAAGACATCTTTCTTGCCATAGATAAACACTTAGAATAGAAATTATGATTTTAAAAGTTACATTGCAGTGACTGCTAATAGAACATAATGCTGGGTCTGATTTGAAGCATGAGGCAAAATTTGTGAGTTATTCTCGTGAATACATAAAAAAGTGGGATTAGTCTACTCAGCTTCCAGAAGAATTTAAAATTGAGCAGAGTCTTGAAGAAAAAGTAAGAGTTCATCAAGAATAAAGTGAGTGGAGAACAGAGTCCTGGCAAAAGAAAGAGCACATGCAGTGAAGTGGCAACATGAAAGTGCCTGCTGTCTTGAGGGAATAATAACAAGAAGGGCATGGCCGGTCCATATGGCACCCGGGGGAAGTGTTAGGAAACAATACTGGGAAGGGAGATGGGAGCCAGATAGTGAAGCAAATCTCATGCCTTGCTCAGAAACTGGCTGGCTTGGTACATAGGAAATTTTACTGCACTAGAAAGCAGAATGCATTCTAAATACTGAAAGTGTGCATTTCTTTAGATCGTTGCCTCAAAAACATGATGGGATCATAAAGCTAGAAGATGGATTCATATGCTTTCTAGCCCAAGCAGAGTTCATGATTTCAATGTACGAGTAAAAATTCAGTAGTAAATATACTTTGCTAGTATTGACAGTATGAATCGACATTTTCCACATCATTCCTTGTGGAATTTAAAAAAAATGTTGTATCTCAATGTTAACACATGTTAGCCTATCTTTCTCCCCTGGGGGGGTTATTTTTTCACCAAATAGAAATCTTGCATAAGAAACTTCAGTTATGATGGAGAATATTTTACTATTTATTTTCAGTATTTATTATTAGAGAGACTTGGAATCAGATAAATCATGTTTTCCATTCCCCACCTGCTTATTGTCTATGTGATACCCATTGTACATGAGTAAAGTTATAATAATATCTGCCGTCCAATAGGCTTATCGCTTCAAGACATATATGAGTCTACAACCTTCTCCTCTCAATAGCTTCTTTGTCGTGTTATACCCCTAGAAAGATTTGAGGTATAGTCTGTGTTTTTGGAAGTGAAAAGCCTGGGAGCTCATGAGAAACTGAATCAAAACCTTGGTAGCATCATGTACTCCATCAGTGCTTCTCAGACTTGCATATGTTCAGTACATTTTTAAGGAGGAGTAAAAAATATTATTGCCTTGAATCATTTTTTTAAAGATTTTATTTATTTGACAGAGAGACACAGCGAGAGAGGGAACACAAGCAGGGGGAGTGGGAGAAGGAGAAGCAGGCTTCCCGCTGAGCAGGGAGCCTGATGTGGGGCTCAATCCCAGGACCCTGGGATCATGACCTGAGCCAAAGGCAGACGCTTAAGACTGAGCCACCCAGGTGCCCTTGCCCTGAATCATTTTTGTTTTAATGTTGCTTGAATACATAAATGTAAACTCCTTCTCTTTGTAATCTGTATATTTCTTATACAACTAAAAAACCCTGCAAATAAAACTATCAACCCTTAAATTCGAATTACTAAGAATAATTCAATAAGACCCATGTTATTATTTTGCTGAAATGCAACTGCTAGCTAACAGGAGCTCAGTAGTATTTTATGAATAAATACAGGAACACATACAGAGTCTTGACAGCTGACATTCATGCTTTATTGCATTGGGAATTCCAGTACAATTACTGGCCACCAGGTTATGGTTCAGTTCTCCCACCATTTTCTTCTGTTTGATCTATAGTTAAGTCTTCATAGTGTTTAGAGTCTTTCAAGTGTTCCAGGATATTATTTATCCTTCAATTAGCTTGAGTGGATTGTTCTACAAAAAGCAGGTTCTGTGTGTTTTTATTATTTATTAGTCTGTTATGAAGTAACACTCTTCTGTACCAACAAAATTTAAAATATAAGTATAAACAGTGATACTGACACTTCCTCAAAGTAATTATCAATATAGATGATAGACTTATAAATTACACAGTTCTATTAATATCCATATTAGTATAACAGTATACAATTAAAAATAAGGAGAATTCATGGATACCAAAAAAATATTTCTACTAGCCATGAAGGTTCTGGGGAAATCCAATATAAAAAAGAATTCTCTAAGTAACTAAGATAATATGATGCTTGGAAATGAAAGGGTTTCTTTACAAATTTTTGCTAATTTCAAATAGCAGTATGTTCTTAATAACATCTTCATAAATTAAAAAAAGGTGAAAAAATTATTTTAAACAACATTCAGAAGATGTTTGTATTTCTTTTTTAAAGAAGTCTCCATTCTAGGGGCGCCTGGGTGGCACAGCGGTTAAGCGTCTGCCTTCGGCTCAGGGCGTGATCCCGGCGTTATGGGATCGAGCCCCACATCAGGCTCCTCTGCTATGAGCCTGCTTCTTCCTCTCCCACTCCCCCTGCTTGTGTTCCCTCTCTCGCTGGCTGTCTCTCTCTCTGTCGAATGAATAAATAAAATCTTAAAAAAAAAAAAGTCTCCATTCTAGTTTGTGTGCCTTAGTGAATCTTTATCATTATTCTATGCCACATTCCATAGGCTCTGAAGAACATTCCATGGAAGAAATTAGTTTCGAATGATGAGTTCAAGGAAATATTTTTGTCATTATAATAGCTAAAATTTATTCAATGTAGAGCATTATAATACTTATTTTACAAAGGCCATTTTATCTGATTTTACTTCTCATAATAATGTGATGTAAACATTGTTCCTTTTGGCATATGTAGGAACTGAGGCTAAAAAGAGTTACATTGGCTCACTAAAGTTCCACAGTGAAAAAAGGACACATCCGGGCCAATGTGACTCCCAAACTCCAGCTTTTCCCACTGTAGCAACAGATGTCCAGTTTTTTCATGACTATTTTTTAATAGAATCTGATATGAGATCTGATATATTAATTATAAAAAAGAATCAGCTTTGTAGTCAGCTCTATTTATGTTACTAAAAAGAATTTTTTGTGTGTGAGAAAATACCATACCTTGTAGATCTGATTGAAGAATTATCTAAAAGTATCTTTGCATCCAGGTGTATGATTAGTATGTATTTTAATCAAAATGATAACAAATATGAAACTCTAAAAATTCAGCTGAATGGTCATACTCACAAATCTGAGAAAGCAATTTCAGAACTAAACACGGATTCCCAAATTTCTTGGAGTTCTAAAACTATGTCCAGTTAATCTCACAAATCTTTATCATCATTTTCTAAGGACAAAACCAAAATTTTTATCTTTTGGTTATTCTGACATTAATGTTTTCTAAACATAAAAAGAGATGTGCAGGAACTTTTGGAGAAATAAACTCCACCGATAATTACCTCTGGTCTGCTAAGCCAAAGCACACCTGTGATATCTTGGCAGAACCACGTTTACAGACTGAAAATGTTCAAATTTAGGATTAACTCATTTCTGTTTTTTTTTTCCATATGTATAGGTATTTATTTTTCCTAAATTAAACACTAAACCAATAAGTAATTTTTCTGTATCAGCACAAAGGTTGCTAAGGACGTATGTGTGAGTCAGAAATGTGGCAGAATAGGAGTCTCACGCCTCATTACCCAACAGAGACATCAATTTAACAATATACAGGCATACCTCAGAGAAATTGTAGGTTCAGTTCCAGACCACCACATAAAGCAAATACCATAATAAAGCAAATCAAATAAATTTCTTGTGTTTCCCAGTGAATATAAAAGTTATATTTACATATACTATAGTCTATTAAGTGTGCAATTGTGTTATACCTAAAAAACCTATGTACTTATCTTCATTAAAAAATAGTTTCTTGCTAAAAAATGTTAACCATCATCTGAGCTTTCAGGAAATCAATTTCTTTTTGCTGGTGGAGGGTCCTGCCTTGATGTTGATGGCTGCTGACTGATCAGAGGGATGGTTGCTGAAGGTTGGGGTGGTTGCGGCCATTTCTTAAAATAAGACAACAGTGAAGTTTACCGCATTGGTTGAATATTCCTTTCATGAATGACTTCTCTGTAGTGTGTGATGCTGTTTGATAGCATTTTATCCACAGTAGAACTTCTTTCAAAATTGGAGTCAATCATCTCAAAACCCTGCCATTGCCTTATCAAATAAGTTTATGTACTATCATAAATCCTTTGTTGTCATTTCAACAATTTCACAGCATCTTCACCAGGACTAGATTCCATCTCAAGAAACCACTTTCTTTGCTCATCCATAAGAAGGAACTCCTCATCCGTTAAAGTTTTATCATGAGATTGCAACAATTCAGTCACATCTTGAGGCTCCACTTATAATTCTAGTTCTATTACTATTTCCACCATATTTGCAGTCAGAACACATGCACTTATCTGTTAAGTTGGCTGTCTTATATGGGCATGGTTCATGGCTCCCTAAAACAATTACAATAGTAACATCAAAGATCGCTGATCGCACAGACCACCACAACGAATATAACAATGATGAGACAGTTTTCATATTGCAAGAATTACTACAATGTGACAGAGCCATAAAATGTGCAAATGTTGTTGGAAAAATGCACCAAAATACTTGCTCAATGCACGGTTGCCACAAACCTTCAATTTGTAACAATCACAATGCTGGCAAAGTACAATAAAGCAAAACACATAATGAGGTATGCCCGTATGGATCAAAATATCTTGATGAGAACTGCAAAAACCATGTAAGAAGTCATGGTATGACAGTTGTGTGAAAAGCCAAGAACAATCACATTGAAACAGGTCAGAAGAGCCATTTCACTTTACCTTTGATGGCTCCATCCCCAAGCTGACACAGCTCAGTGCCAATGGAGAAAAGCCAACACTCACGATTTCTCCCTTGGGAGGGAGTAAGAAGAGTAGAGTATGCATCTGAGATTTTGGTTTTTCACAGGGCTGCCCAAGGGCTTGATTTTTGTCTCACCTGACTTAGGGTGCTAACAGAATGCCTGGGCCACCGAAAGGGAAAAAAAAAAAAAAAAAAAAGCTCGGCTGCAGCACTACAAAACCTGTTGTACTACAGACAGACACCAGAGGGAGCAAGAGATTGTGATCTCCTGAAAAAGAATTCGGCAAACCTCTTTAATTGGGAAATTAAACACACAAACCTAGAAAATTTTCATCCCCCAAAAGATGTTTCAGAGGCCCCAGAATAACTAGATAGGCTGACTGGTGAAATTATTGCCATGTACAAAGTCAGCCTATAAGGACTGGAATGGTAGCTATTTTTTTCAAATATTTTTTTCAAAAACTTAGCAAAAATTTGAAAGGCATATAAAGAAACAGGGACACATAGCTCAATCAAAAGAATAAAATAAATCTTCAAAAATCAACTCTCCAAAACAGAGATCTGTGAATTACCTAACAAAAATTCAAAATAACTGTCTTAAAGAAGCTCAATAATCTACAAGAGAACATAGAAAACTTAAACAAAATCAAGAAAACAATGGAGAAATAAAATGAGAATATCAACAAAGAGACAGAAACCATATAAAGGACAAATCCAGAAATTCTGGAGCTGAAGAATGTAACAACTGAATCGAAAACTTCACTAGAGAAGTTCAATAGCAGAAATAATCAAGTAGAAGAAAGAATCAGAACTCAAAGATAGGGCATCTAAAATTATTGAACCAGAAGAGTGAAAATAAAATAATGAAGAAAAGGGAAGAAAGCCTATGGGGCTAACGTGGTACCATAAAATGGACCAATATATGCATCATGAGAGTCCCAAAAGAGAAGAGAAAAGGAAAAGGACAGATAGCTTGTTTGAAGAAATTATGGCCCCAAATATCCCAAATCTGAGGAAGAAAATGGATACCTGAATTCAAGAAACTCAGCGGACAAGTAGAGTGAACTCAAAATGAACTTCATATAGCCAAAACAATCCTATGAAAGAAGAACAAAGCTGTAGGCCTCACACTTCTTAAGAGTTTGAAACACATTCTAAAACTACAGTAAGTAAAACAGTATGGTAGTGGCATAAAGACGGACACACAGCCTAATGAAACAGAATAAAAAGCACAAATAAACCTCATGTATACAGTCACATGATCTACAAGGGTGTCAAGACCACGAAATGGGGAATGGATGGTATCTTCAATAAATAGTGTTTGGAAAACTTGATATCCACATGGAAAAGAATGAAGATGGATCCTTATCTTATCTCATACACAAAAATCAAATCAAAATCAGTTAAAGACCTAATTATAAGTCCTGAAACTATAAAAGTCCCACAAGAATACTTAGGGTGAATACTTTCATGACATCGGAATGGGCAATAATTTCTTGGATATGACACCAAAAGCACACGCAACAAGAGCAAAAATAGACAAATGGATCTATATCAATCTTAAACACTTCTGTGCAGCAAAGAAAACAAATTAACAGAGTAAAAAGGTAACCTGTGGAATGACAGAAAATATATGTGAACCACATATTGAATAAGGGGTTAATATCCAGAATATATAAAGAACTCCTGCAGCTTAATATAAAAAAATAAATAACTCAATTAAGAATGAAGAGGTATTTCTAGGGGTGCCTGAGTGACTCAGTCGATTAAGCATCTGACTCGTGATCTCAGCTAAGGTCTTGATCCCAGGGTCATGAGTTCAAGTCCCACACTGGGCTCCACACTGGGCATGGAAAAAGAATAGGTATTTAAAAAAAAAAAAAGACATACAAATGTCCAACAAGCATATGAAAAGATGCTCAACATCTTTTCATCTCGTCACAGAATCATCACAGAAATGTAAATTGAAACCACCATGAGATACCACCTCACATCCATTACAATAGCTACTATAATTTATTTAATTTTAAAAATAACAAATGTGGCAAGGATGAAGACAAATTGGAACTCTTGTGCACTGTTGGTGAGACTGTAAAATGGTGTAGCCATTAGGGAGCTGCACTAAAAAGTAAAGAAATAGTGTTTTTCTTCAAAAAATGAAAAAAATAGGACTAATGGATGATCCAACAATCCCACCTCTGGCTATATATACAAAAGAATAGAAAATAGGATCCTTTTCAAAGAGCTATGTGCACACCAATGTTCATAGCTGCATTATCCACAAAAGCCAAGAAATGGAAGCAAGCTAAATGTCCACTGACAGAGGAAGGGCTAAAGAAATTGTGGTGGAAAGTACAGCACAGGAAATATAATCAGTGAGATGGTAATAATACTGTTTGGTAACAGATGGTGACTTTACAGATTGTAGTGAGCCCTGAGTAATGTATAGAATTGTTGAATCATTATATTGTACACCTGAAACTAATACAATACTGTGTATTAATTATACTTCAGTTAAAAAAAAGGAAAAGATAAAATGTGGTACATACATACAATGGAATATTATTCACTTTAAAAAAAGAAGGCAATCCTGGCAAATACTACAACATGGATAAAACTTGAAGATGTTACGCTAAGAGAAATAAGCAAATCACAAAAACACCAAGATTTCATGATTCCACTTACATAAGGTGAATAAAGTAATCAAGCTCACAGAAGTAGAAAATAGAATGGTAGTTGCCAGGAATTGAGTGGAGGGAGAAAGAGGCATCACTGTTCAGAGTATATATATAGTTTTACTCATACAAGATAAAAGGGTTTTAGAGATCTGTTATACAATAATGAGCATATAGTTAACAATACTGTACAGTACACTTAAAAACTGCTAAAAGGGTAAACATGTTTTTTTTAACATAGCACTGTATATATGCATATATACTAATAATTACCACCAGAAATTTCATTATAAGAAAATAATTATAAGGCTTACTTTTCACATATTTTTTTAAATTGGGCAAATTATGTTTCTCTTTGTTTCCTCTATTTCGATTGAATTTTTCTTTCAGTCAAAGCTAAAAATGTTATAGGAGTATCAAGGATCTTAACTTGCTATAGTTTTTAAATTTCAAAAATTTGACAATATTATTTCCCCATCTTTTACTTCTTTTCTCTGAACCCATGACAGAAATGGAGGTATTTTTTTTTAATATTTTATTTATTTATTTGACAGAGATAGAGACAGCCAGCGAGAGAGGGAACACAAGCAGGGGGAGTGGGAGAGGAAGAAGCAGGCTCATAGCAGAGGAGCCTGATGTGGGGCTCGATCCCAGAACACCAGGATCACGCCCTGAGGCGAAGGCAGACGCTTAACCGCTGTGCCACCCAGGCACCCCAGAAATGGAGGTATTTAACCACTATTAACTCAAATTCTTAATATCTTAATATGGGAGACGAGTCTGATATTAAAATGTTCTTCTGAGCTGGGCCTTTTGGCTATTATGAAGTTCTCCTAGTCTGTAAAACATATTGAATACTTACTCACAATTCCATTCTTGGAGTTTGGTTCCAGTTCTTAAGGGAGGAAACCATCTGCTCTGAAAAATCTCTTTACACTTGAGCTCAAACCAGCTTTGCATTTTTTATAACAACAGAAAGTTTAGGAAAATCACAAAGAGAACTTTTAGAACTAGTCTTTTTTAAAGCCATCTGAGACCACTGCTGTTTTTGGATATAGTTTTTTGAAAAATGTAGACATTTCAGGGGTGTTGGTTTTTTAAATTTACACTGCTTTTTCACTGGGTTTAGTAATCTTTATCATCCCAGAAGCATATATATTGATAGAGATTTGCACCTAACATTGTCTTCCATTATATTTTTCCTATATTTTGACTTTGTCTCCTTTCAAATTCCAAACATTTTATTTGTTTGGTTTTTGTTGTCTTTGTTGTTGGTTTGTTTATTCATATAGCACACACAGATACAGACACTTTCCCATTTATTTTGACTAAATGTTTCTGATGGGGTTTAGGAAATGCTACGCCAGAAAATGGCACCTTAATATATTTAATATCTTAAGCTGAAGGTGTTTGAGAAAACAGCAGAAGCAGAGAGGTCACTCTGACCTCAGCTACCTCATACTTCTTCCCTTAAATGGTCATAAAATTCCCCTGTGAAAGGAGCCCTCCCTGCACCATAAGAAAGGAAGACATTCTTATCATCAGAGATGGGGAATTTGAGGATGAAAAAACTATACAAACAAAGTTTATTAAACTAACCCTTATGTTCTCAAAGTGGTTAATTCTTCACCACTTACTAACCCTAGTTCCAACCCCTTTACCAGTTCTTCCTAACATTATTTTTTCTTTGTCTAAAAGCTATAAAAGCTTCCTGTTCTGCATACTTCTTTGGGTCTTCATTCTCCTGTGAAGGCTCCCATGTACATGCAAAAATTCAGTAAAAATTGTATACTTTTCTCCAGTTAATTTCTGTCAATTTAATGTTCAGACCCAGCCAGAGACTCTTAAGTGAGGCAATTTTTTTTCTCCCTTACCTTTCTTGAAAATATTTTTACTTTAAAGCAATTTTTACCCTTTATTGTTGTTTTTGAATACATTAGCATACTACTTAATCTTTAATTCACCTCTCCTGCTTTTCTTAATTTTCAAGCAGTGAGTTCCAACTGTACTTTTTCTTATTTAATAATTACACCTTTGAATTTTATTCCAAGTGCAGTTTAGGCACACGCTATGGTTTGATACGTAATGCTGAACATTTTCAAGTGTTCTAAGAAAGATAGATCAGATTTTTGGCTCAATTCAGCTCGTATGAGGTTTTATTAATTATCTTAGTTAGACATTAATTTTTGCTATAATTTCTATAGTTTTATTATATGGCTTATACAATTTCTGCCTTTTGAGGTTTGTTAAGAATTTTTTATGTTCTTTGTCATGCCATCAAGCAGAAAAGAGGGTCACATAAATATTTTCACATGCACACATTCCAGTAAGTCTGTCCACATTTCTTTCCCAGACCTCTTTGTCAAGGGTGATCACTCTCTAATATTTATTTACTTGTTTGTTTGCTTATCTTAATAAGTGAATTTGATGAGATGGGAATGACCCAGTAGTTGGAGAGGCATAGAGATACAGAAGCTAGGAAAAATTAGGGAAACAAATGGCTGAGGAATTATGAAGGAATGTAAATCAGAGTCCAATAAGAGGATTAACTGGGGCAGGAGGTAGGACTTTTTTTTTTTTAAAGATTATTTATTTGACAGAGAGAGAGACAGCCAGTGAGAGAGGGAACACAAACAGAAGGAGTGGGAGAGGAAGAAGCAGGCTCCCAGTGGAGGAGCCTGATGTGGGGCTCGATCCCAGGACTCTGGGATCACTCCCTGAGCTGAAGGCAGATGCTTAGCGACTGAGCCACCCAGGCGCCCCAGGAGCTAGGGCATTTTTCATTGTAAAAAGTGAAACAGCACACAATGGTATGGAAAATAGTTATTTGTTGCTTTTTGGTGACAGGAAATTATCAGTGTTCCTGAGCAATGACTCCTGGTTTTACAGAGAATAGGGATTAAACCTCAGAATTAAAGTATACATCTGTAGAATTTTATCACAATGTATTAAGTCCAAATTCCTCATGGTAGTTTAGTCAGTCCATAATTTTTACCCATCCTTCCCATTCCCCCATTGACTAGTCACTTACACACACCTTCTCACCCACTTACAATATACATTTTATGTTAAATAGACCATGTGGGCATACCTTCTTTGATAGTGCTCTCCCTTCTGCCTAAAACACTTCCTCGTGTCTTCATATGGTTAACTCTTGTTCACTCTGCAAAACTCAACTCAATTGTTCCCTGTTACAGAAAATCTTTCTAATACTCCTGGGCAAAGCTTCATTTTGTCATATCACCATATTTTCATAACATACTGGATTTCCATGTATTGAGGCATTTTTAGGTTTCATTTGTTTACTTCTTTGATTATTCTACTAGACACAAACTCTTTGAAGGCATTGTCTATGAATTTGGATCCCTAGGGCCAAGCACATAATTGACATTCAATTTATATTTGTTGAATAAATGAGTGGCTTACTTAACTAATGTGCACTTGGGACTGAATTAGCATGTAGTTAACACACCTGAATAAAGGTATATATGAGCAAAAAGAAGAACTTACATGCATATAGACTAAAAGTGTTATCTTCTTTAGATTAATAATTATAAAAATTTAAATAGGATCAGTGTAAAATCTGTAGTTTCATGAAATTGATAGATTGAGATTAAACTTAATTAGATGTCAAACACCAAATTAGGAATCTAATCTCTGCTTCTACCAATCTCCATCAACACCCATACATACACACTTAAGGAGTATGAAGGAGAGACTTCTAAGAGAGATAAAATTGTGAATGAGTTTACAGAACTAATTATCCCAAGAGCTTCACAAGGATGATATGCAAGTAGTTTTAATAAAAGGTTGTAAAATGTAATGACTCTTCTGTGACACTATGAACAATATTGTAACAGTAACCATTAACAGTAATTTATAAGTGCAATCATAAAAGTAGTTTTTAAGAGTGAATTATAAGACTAATTGTAAAGATAACTACTTTAATAATTAAGTACAATAGCAAAAGGAAGTTCACAAAATGAAAGTTCATAAGTAAGTGTCTGGTAACCTGAACTGCACAAGTATGAAGGTGTGACCAAGAGAAAAAAGGGGGGGGGGTTGGGGTGGAAGTACATAGATTTCACCATTTTCTCCAGGTCTCAGGAATTGTAAAATTGATCAAAGCACTCTCCTAATATGAAATGTTCTTTGCTTTGAAGGATATTAGTATTACAATGAATTATACAAAAGTAAATTACACTGAATAAAATCCTTCTATTATGACTGAGATGTTTAGTAAACAAAACTCTTAGGGGAATTCCATGAAAATAAAATCAGCCTACCAACTCATTATCACAGAGCTTGCTGCTCTGAACAATACAGTAACTATGACTGAGCCTATGAAGAAGGGATTTTGCACAGTTCCTTTCACTGCTATATCTCCTCACCTTGTTGACACTATTTGGCTCATATCAGGCACTCGATTTGTACATAATTGTGATGCGGATGAGGAAACATCCAGAAATAAAATTTTATATGAGACTAAGTTATCTTGAGTTTGGGAATTTTAGCTATGTAAGAGTTAGATAGTCATATATACAGTAAAGAATACTTTAATCAGAGAAATTATATGCACAAGGACCTTGAGGCAAGAAAGTGCTTAAATGGTTCATGTAATTAAATAAAATGTGTATAGCTGGATTAGAGACACCAAGAACATCAGACTGGAGAGGAAAGATGGGTCATATCCGGGAGGGTCTTTTTAATCATAATGAGAATTGTGTTTAAGAGCTTGGGATTTTTCAAATTATTTAAATCAAGAAATTTTATGATATAATGCTAAAGTATGAACAGTTCAAGGTATAATTTTGAAATTTAACAATTATATCCTAAAGTTTAAAATATTTTTGGTGCCAGATATGATGAAGGTTAATACATTAATTTCACTCAGTGTGTAATTTTATGTACTGTAAAATAAATTGAAGACATCAACCATACACATAGGCTTCTAGAATGTGAATCTCCGCTATTTGTGGGTCACAAATGAAGTTAAAATCTACAATCTCTCCTCTAGAATCTTAATGATTGCAAATTTTTTTGATTCACAATTTATTATTATTATAATTGTCACCTAAATGAATACTAAATTCAAACACATAAGCACAAATATAAATTAAATAGTAATTACTGCACCACTTTGCAGATTGAGCACTAGAAATCTGAGGGGTTTTCCCCTCCTGTATATTGTGAGTCTAGTCTCAATGATTATTGTCTTGCACTTGAAAGATAACTAAAGGAGGTACTTTTGTTCATTTTTAAGAGACAATGAAAGTACCTATTTTTAAACAGAATCACACCAAATTAAACAAAGGCAGTTTCTCGCTATAATCATAGCTTTTAGCAAACTATTACAAGTACTTAATCATTTCTTCTTGCTATAAAAATACATGAAATTTGCAAAGAAGAACAAATGAACAGTACATCTAATTTTGGTGTAGAGTCAAAGGGTCTCAGTAGCTGCTTATCCCTCTTAATTTAAATCATACCCTTTCCTTACAGATCTCCTCAGGAAGAAGAGTGGACAAGAGCCCAGGCTTTAAAGTCAAGCTAACCTGGATCTAAATCTTGGTACAGCCACCTATGATACCTATGTTAACTTCAGGGATGTTTCTTAATCTGAGTCTTAGGTTTCTTATCTGTAAAATAGAGGCAGCAATATTTTAACCAGTCTTGTTGTGAGTTACATAAGAAAACTTTTATATATTGCTTAACACCTCACTTACCTATCATATATAAGCATCGAATAAATAGTCACAGTTATAAAAAACATCGGACTTCTTAATCTTCTCTTAATATTTCTTAGAAAATTCAACCTCCTTTCATGGAACCTGATTTTTTTCATATTTTCTTTCAGTTTATATTTATATTTTCCATGGGTAAGATTTCCATGTGTAAATGCCTTGTGTTCCTACTGAGATGATGAACTGGACAATGATTCTTTCACTTTAACAATAAGAAAAGAACAAATTTTTAAAAAAAATCTTCTTAATGATAGGAATTGCAGCTTATTGTATGTACCATGTCTGTAAATATATAGTGTACAAGGAAAAAGGAAAAAAAGACATACAAAGGTACTTTATGAAATATATCTTTTTGTCCCGCATTTCATCTTAAATATAAATTGGAATAATTATAAAATTGGATAATTGGAATTGGGATTATTTTTCAGTACTTATTTTAAAGTTTTAAACCTGGTAATGATGCAATTTTAAGTATTTCATATCCTTATCTGATCCTCAAAATCAACTTCTGAAATAAAGACTCAGGTACTCTCAACTGTATTTTATAAGAGGACTAGAAATCAGTCATTTGGAATAACTGGCCCATGTTCAAAGAGGAGGTAATGAGTCAAATGCTTAACCTAAATACCACATCACTTTACATGTCAAATTAATGTACTAATGATTTAATATAAAGAAAACAAGAAATCTAAACTAGACACCAAAGTTGAAGAGTTTTCATAGAAATACTGAGGGAAAGAAGCTTAATTCACTAATGTAGCAGATAATGCATTTCAGCACTGATTCAGGTTAAAAATGAGAAATTGTCTATAACTTTAAAAAAAAATCTCTAATGCATCTTGAGGGGTGAATAGCTATCATCTTATAGCCTATTGAGAGTACTGTCATGTTTTCTTTAGGAGAATGAGGCAGGAGAGAGCCACAGACCTGGGATTATCTTAAAAATAATTCTTAGAGGAAGAGAAGGAATACAGTAAGAAGCTGATGAGATATGGAAGCAACTCTTTGGGACAGAGATAGATATAAGATGTTTGGAATTGAAGACAGCAGGATAGAAGAGTGAATATTGGGTGAAATTTGAATGAACTACAGGGGAAAGATTTCAATGAAATAAGAGGAAATGAATTCAGATCTTCATTTGCAGCTTTTATTCCTAATCTATGATCATTACTAGGCCCCATTACATTGAAAACCATCAACAAAAATAATGTTAATGGGAAAACAAACTTCCTTGATATCTCAAATGTCATTATTACTTTATCAAATCTATCTACATGTCTTACAACCATTTGGGAATTCATATATATTTACATTTATATTGTCCTTATATTATATAGTATCATTTGATAAAAACCACAGAATTATAAATAACATTTATTCAGTTTTTAAAACAGAACTATAAATAACATGTATTCAATTTTTAAATATATAGAGAGAATTTCCATAAGCTTTCTGGAATCTACAAAGATACATCTTCTATAAATTGGTAGTTTACAGTATTATATTCAGAAATCATTTCCCATGGCCTCCCTTTCTGCAAATAAAAGGATGGTCTTTGCTGAATCATTCATTTTCAATTCCTAACTTTAAAATAAATTTTCCCAAGATAATGAAGGATGTGTAAGTAACAAGTGGTTTCTCAGGAGGATTCTGAAAATCAGGGAAGAGATAGTGTACATAAAATATCTTCTTAATGAATCAATTTGCAATTAATATACTTGAATGTTATTTCAGGGAATGATACCTTATAATTTATTTCATTTTACAAAACAGATTTTAAGTGTACTTTTGGGATAGTAGAAAGTAAAAATTGCTCATGCAAATAACATTTTGCTTAAGTTTTATATAAAAGTCACTGAACTTAGACTAGCAGAAGAACTGGCAATAAGATATCTTTGATGTGATAATACTATATTGGGACAAAAATGTTTGCCTGATTAGATTTCAAAAGATTAGAAGGTGAAGAAAGATTTAAATCACACATACTAATTTGGTTTAGAAAGCCTGGAGGAAACAATGTCCTTCATGTTTAAAGTCAAATTTTAAATTAACAAATGTTTCTTGTGAAGATAAAAGTAATTAGAGAATTTCTGACCATGCACTTGAAACTCAGACAACATTTCTATTGTTACTTGAGGATAGATTTTTTATGGTTTTTGTTTGGTATAATTTTATCAGGATTTGTAATTTTGTGGCAATTTCTCACTGGATTTGGTGTTGGCAGTGAAAAGATGAACTGGTACTCTACAGCATAATAAGAATCATGGCAATTTTGTATACTATTTTGTTAAAGGTACCTATTACCTTAAATTTAGAGTAATATAATGAAATTTCTATTTTTCGTTTGGATGGTACAGCCAATTCAATCTAATTATAGCACAGAAATATTTGTTGTTAGGCAAAACTCGTGGACTTTATACTAGCAGGCAACTTCAACATTTATATCATTATTTTACTTGTGAAGTATGACTAATACAGAGATAGTCTGTGGTAGAAAAGTTGTTTTACTCCATCAGACATTTATCCTCAGGTGCATTCATGTATATCTATTCATTCAACAAAATGCTTGCCAAATCACTGTCACTAAACACAAAGGAAGAAATAATCAATAGGTGATTTATTGGACTGATTAAAGTCATTCATTCATTCAACAAACAACCTTAGCTTGCTGAGATTGTCAGCCTTCAGAACTGTGAAAGAAGACAATAAATTGTTAGGTTAAGTCACTAAGCTTGGGGCCTCAGATACTAGTTTGCTATGTAGTAATAAACAAACCATGTATTTTAATATGCTTCTAATAGGACCTAGTTGAATATATAATGAAATAATTCTACTTTGTGAATATTCAGGTAATTGTGCAGATGGTCTTTGAATGAATAGATGTATTTAGCATTCTTACCTGTGACAACCGAACTCTGAACAATGAACTCGGAGCAAATGAACAGTGATACTTTTGTCTGTTCCTTCAGGTAGATTGAAAATACTGACATGAATTAGCTTTGGCATTCATACTCATACTCCTAGCTGCCTTCTCAGACAAGATTTTACGTTAAATGAGTAAGAATAATTAGGACTCTTCTGGTTTCTGGTCCCATGTGTAATGAGCTGGACAGGTTGAAATATTAACAACTCTTCTTAGACCCTTAAGAGAGAAGGCACAGTGCAAAGCACTGCCCCCACTATTAGAGAGACGGGTAAATACAGGTAGTTGTGTCTTACTAGAGCAAAGACTCACAAGCAGAAACCATGCAGGAACGGGAGCTGCGGCAGGAAAACCTGAACTGTAATTGACAAACTGCTGGAGGCTCCGTACGGACCACTCTAATAGGTAAAGCCTCTTAACCCACAATGTTGTACCTCCAGGAGATCAGCCAGGTTCTCACAGTAAATATAGGAGAAAAACCCCTTCAGGCTTGCAGCAGGAGAAGGCAAAGAAGCCATTTTGAAATAAACCAGAGCACTCTGTTCTTTTTCACAAGGTCTACCCTTAGAGGAATCGAGTTAAGTGGAGCCTAACGTGCTGAAGTATTATGTGAGCCTAATTGACCTAGGGAAGGGAAACATCTAATTCCAGTCTGCTCTGCCTGTCCTGTCCAACCTAACGGGAGGAGAAATAGAGACTGAGACATACTTGTGAAGATCCCAGTCTAGAGGTATAAGCTCACAGAAATACTGAGACCTCGTCACAGGCTACAGAATGCTTCCCACATCAAACATATACACCCCACCACCACATTACTAAAGGCCTATTTATAGCAGTAAAAGGGCTTTTTATCCAGTAGAGAACAGAATGTCCAAGGACCATGGAACAACTGAAAAATATAGAACATACACTTAATGAGAACACCAGAAGAAGGGAAAGAAAAAGGAGAAGAAATATTTGAAACAATAATGACACAATTTCCCCAAATTAATGTCAGATATCTAGGAAAACCAAAGTACATTTTTTATTTATCCTTTTCTTAATCGGTTCCTCATTTTCAAGTCTTCTTTGTCTGACATTAATATAGCTCCTCCTGTTTTTTTCATTAGTGTTAACATGATATATTTTTCTCCCTCCATTTACTTATAATCTTTATATTTAAAATGGTTTCTTGCAGACAACACAGAGTTGGGAGGTGTTTTTTGATCCTATCTGAGACTCTCTGTCTTTCAATTGGTGCATTTAGACCATTGACCTTCAAAGTGATTACTGATATAATTAGATTAATACCTATTATATCTGTTATTATTTTCTATTTGGTGACCTTGTTCTTGGTTCCTATTTTTGTTTTTTCTGCCTTTTCTGCATTTTTTTTTTTTTTGGTGGTTTAACTGAGCATTTTATATGATTCCATTTTTTCTTCTTCTATCTTATCATACCAATTACACTTTTCTTTTAATGGTTGCCCTAGAGTGTTTGCAATACACATTTACAACTAATCCGAGTCCACTTTTTAATAACACTATACCACTCTATAAGTAGTGTGAGTGCCATAAAATGATGAAGCAATCCTATTTCTTCCTTTCTGTCTCTTGCACTTTTGCTGTCATTTATTTCACTTATATATAAGCCTACATGTGTGCATAAAATATACACATAAGCACACATAAACAAATACATTGTTGTTATCATTATTTTGTACAAACTGTCATCTGTTAGATCAATTAAGAATAAGATAAATAAAAGTTTTTATTTTACACCTGTTTATTCCTTCTTTGATGCACTTCTATTATTTATGTATGTTCAAGTTACTGACCTATATCCTTTTGATTCTCACTAAAGAATTTAACATTTCTTGCAAGGCAGGTCTACCAGCAACAAAGTGCCTCAATTTTTATTTTTCTGAGAAAGTGCTGGATAATGTATTGTATAGATGTCAATTATGTCCAGATGATTGATGGTATTGTTGAGTTCAACTATGTTCTTAATGATTTTCTGCCTGCTGGATCTGTCCATTTCTGAAAGAGGGGAAGTGAAGTCCCCAACTGATAGTGGACTTGTCTATTTCTCCTTGTGGTTCTATCAGTTTTTACCTCATATAATTTGGTGCTCTGTTATTTGATGTATACACATTAAGGAACGTTTTCTTGAAGAACTATCGTATAGTATACATCACCCAACAACAAAGGACCCACATTTTTCACAAGCTTACATGGATCACATTCTGGGCCATAAAACACACCTCAATAAACTTAAAGGAAAGGAAATCATACAATGTGTGCTCTCATACCACAACTGAATTAAACTAGAAACCAATAACAGAAAGGTAATTGGAAACTGTGAAGATTAAATGGTATACTTCAAAATGACACAGGGGTCAAAGAAGAAATCTCAAGAAAAATTTTAACATTTTTGAACTAAATAAAAATAAATACACAGCTTATAAATATGTGAGAAGCAGCAAAAAAATATTTAGAGGGAAATTTATACCATTGAATGCACATATTAGAAAACAAGAGCTAACATAAGTAATCTAAGTTTTTACCTTAAGAAAGTTAAAAAAGAAAAGAAAATTAATCCAAAGAAAGCAGAAGAAAAGAAATAATAAGAATGATTCGATAAACCAGGAAATCAAAAATCAATTTAAACAATTTATAGAGACCAATGAGAATGAAAACACAGCGGTCCAAAACCTATGGGACACTGCAAAGGCAGTCCTGAGGGGAAAATACACAGCCATCCAAGCCTCACTCAAAAGAATAGAAAAATCTAAAATGCAGTTTTTATATTCTCACCTCAAGAAGCTGGAACAGCAACAGAAGAACAGGCCTAATCCATGCACAAGAAAGCAGTTGATCAAGATTAAAGCAGAGATCAATGAATTAGAAACCAGGAGCACAGTAGAGCAGATCAACAGAGCTAGAAGCTGGTTCTTTGAAAGAATAAATAAAATAGATAAGCCACTGGCAAGACTTATCCAAAAAAATAGAGAAAGGACCCAAATTAATAAAATTATGAATGAAAAGGGAGAGGTTACAACCAACACCAATGAAATAGGAAGGATCATTAGAAACTTTTATCAACAGCTTTATGCCAATAAATTAAGCAACCTGGAAGAGATGGATGCTTTCCTGGAAACCTATAAACTACCAAGACTGAAACAGGAAGAAATTGATTTTTTTTTTAAGATTTTATTTATTTATTTAACAGAGATAGAGATACCCAGCGAGAGAGGGAACACAAGCAGGGGGAGTGGGAGAGGAAAAAGCAGGCTCACAGCAGAGGAGCCTGATGTGGGGCTCGATCCCATAACGCCGGGATCATGCCCTGAGCCGAAGGCAGCCGCTTAACGACTGTGCCACCCAGGCGCCCCAGAAATTGATTTTTTAAACAGACCAATTAATTATGAAGAGATTGAAGCACTGATTAAAAATCTTCCAAAAAACAAAGCTCGAGGGCCTGATGGATTCCCCGGGGAATTCTACCAAATATTCAAAGAAGAAATCATACCTATTCTCCTAAAGCTGTTTCAAAAAATAGAAACAGAAGGAAAACTACCAAACTCATTCTATGAGGCCAATATTACCTTGATCCCCAAACCAGGCAAAGACCCCATCAAAAAGGAGAATTACAGACCGATTCCCCTAATGAATATGGATGCCAAAATCCTCAACAAGATCCTG